>NC_048600.1:1407122-1540209 GCF_003668045.3 Cricetulus griseus | reverse complement strand
AGAGAGAGGGAGAGAGAGAGAGAGAGAGGGAAGGAGAGAGAGAGAGGGAGAGAGAGAGAGGGAGAGAGAGAGAAAGAGGGAGAGAGAGAGAGAGAGAGAGAGACTGGGCGGCATGGGCTTTTGAAATCTTCTCTCCCTGTTTCTCTCCCTCTCCCCAGGGCTTACAGGCATATGCACTACCCTGGACTTTTATGTGGGCGTAGGGATCAAACTCGGGTCTTCATGTTTAGACGCAAGTACTTTATAATCGAGCCCCAGCCTGCATCTCATCCCTCTCCTTACTTTTTGTGCACTAGAATCAAATCTAGGTCCAAGCAGGCGATAAGCAAGCACTCTGCCACTGAACTACTTTCTCAGCTTATTGACTCACCCTCTATCTCAGACTGGCCTGAACTCACTGCAGCCTAAGCCATCCTCAAACTCCATCTTCTGACCACAGATTTTTCAGCAAGCTCTTCGAGTCACCTAAGTAGAACCAAAATGAATCAAGACTGACAATTAGGTGGCTGTTCTGGGTTTATTATGGAAAAGGACTGGGACTGAGGGAAACTGGAGTAATGCTGTCTCCAGGGATATGGCTACTGGTGTTGTGGCCAGCTGGACTCAGGGATGGCTTAAGCAGTGCACAGGATGTCAGGGTGGGTTTGAGGGGAATGCTATGATAATAGTGCTCCCATTTACATTTTGCTGCTGAGACATTCATAATCTAGAAAAATTCTCATGTGGTTATAATAATCATTTTAATAAAATATCCCTTTGAGGGATTTTTACCATATTAAGAAAGTAGTGCTGTGGTCTCCAGAGAGAGTTCCAGGATAGGCTCCAAAGGTACACAGAGAAACCCTGTCTGGAAAAACCAAAAAAAAAAAAAAATCACCACACACACAAAAGAAATCACCACAAAAAGCCAGGCGTTGGTGGCACATGCCTTTAATCCCAGCACTCCGGAGGCAGAAGCAGGGGGATGTCTGTGAGTTGGACACCAGCCTAAGCAAGTACCAGGATAGGCTCCAAAGCTACACAGAGAAGCCCTGTCTCGAAAAACCAAAAAAAAAAAAAAAAAAAGTGCTGAAAAACAAAATTACCCATGTTCACATATTCCTTTCCAGGCTATAAAGCCATCCTGCTCTTCTTTACACTCAGTTGTCCACGTCTGTAAATGATCGTTACAGGTGTTTGTTTCTGTCTTCTGTTGATGAGGGCAAACAACTGGAAGCCTGAAACGTTCCTAAAGGACACTCCAGATACCTCAGGAAAAAAGACATGGTTCTGTGTGAAGTTTACATAGGTCTTTTAGGGGTGTTTCAATATGGATCTAAAATGTGCCCCCGCCCAGGTTCATGAGTCAAAGGCTTAGGAGGTGATCGCCTCATCGGTGGATTAATCCATCTGTCGGTATATCTTTGGGGACATGTCTTTGAAGGTATCCCCTCCTTCTCCCTCCCTCCTCTATGCTTTCTGGCCATCACAAACTGAGCAGAATGGCCCCTCTTCATGCCCCAACCATGATGTTTTACTTTACCATAAACCCGAATGCAGATCCAGATAAACTATTGATGGAAACTGAACCAAAATAAGTATTTTCTCCTTCAGCTGGCTTTCTTATGTGGTTTTGTTGCAGAAACAAGAAGCTAAGACAAGGGATGTTTCATATAGAAAGAAATGCACACATTTAAATCTGACTTGCATATTTCAGCAGAGAGACCTGGCAAATCCACCCAAATGCCTGGTATACAGGTGCCACTTGTCAGCACATTTAAGACACAAGGGTTACACCTGACGGTAGTAGCTCACACCTTTAATCCCAGCACTCAGGAGGCAGAGGCAGGCAGATATCTGTGAGTTTGAGGCCAGCCTGATCTACAGAGCAAGTTCCGGAATGGCCAGAGCTATACAGAGAAACCCTGTCTCAAAAAATCAAAGAGACACATGATTTACAGCAAGCATCTTCATTGGTTTAAGGAGAGCGGTCCTGGCTGAGCATCTTGTTTTGTTCTTTAGCTTTATTCTTACAATAAACCAGAGGCTCGTTACCCTTATATCCCAGAAAAGGAAGCTCAGTCTGAGCAAGTTTACACAGCATGTCTAAATTCTGTGATTGGCAAGAGGTAGAGATGGAATTGGAAGCCAGGACTGATCCAAACCCCATGCTCTTTACACGAGGCTCCAATGCCAGGAGAATAGGAGCTTGTTGTGTGACTTACCTTGGGGACTCATCCTTGACAACTTGAGTACATCATTTTGTTTGACCTGTGGCGATCATGGGGCTTCCCCACAGTAGTGATGTTATGTTATAATTGTGTAAGTCACATCTATTCCCCTACCAGGCTGAAATTCTAAACACTGAGTTCCCATAGGGCTTCCTATAGCAAGTGCTCAGAATTATTTGTCTAGAAGTACGTGCGTGCCCATGAATAAGTGTCATTTAACTTCCACAAACCTCCAGTCTGCCATCAGCAAGGTGAAGAAATGAAGATTATAGCAGTCTGGGGGGTGGACTTGGTGCGCCTCACTGTAGTTTCTGTTACCCGTGGTTAACCACAGGGTAAAAAATATTTCATGGAAGCCTCCAGGAACAAAGAACTAAAAAGTTTGAAGCTGCATGCTGTTGTGGGCAGCAGGATAGACTCTGGTTGTGTTCTGCTTCCCCTCTTCACCCAGTGTCGGTGTTGCAGGCATCCTGGCCTGTTACTTACTTACTGGTTTTCTTGGTTATTTGGTTCACTGATCTGGTGCTGCAAGTCACCCTTGTTTTACTTAATAACGATCCCAAAGCACACGAGTGATGACACTTGCGATCGGCACTGTAAAGTGCCTCCTTTAGTGAAAAGGGGAAGTCCGTTGTGCCTATGTATTCACAGAAAAAAACAGAGTATGTGTGTTGCTTTTGCATTGCTATAACAAAATGCTCCCCAAAATGCAACAAGATAGGAAAGATGCATCGCCTCACAGTTTCAGAGGGCCCAGGACGTCATGCTTGGGAAGACAAGAAGAACTCCTCCTGCTATGGCAGGCCAGAAGCAGAGAAAGGGGAATGCTGGCATGCCTCTGGCTTTCTCATTGTTCTCTTTTAATCCCTCTTGGCCCCTAGACCATGGGATAGTGCCACCTACATCCAGGATAGGTGTCTTGGTTAGGGCTTTATTACTGTGAAGAGACACCATAACCATAACAACTTTCATAAAGGAAAACATCTAATTGGGTGTAGCTTACAGTTCAGAGGTTACAGTCCTCTATCGCCATGGTGGGAAGCACAGTGGTATGCAAGCAGACATGGTGCTGGAGAGCCTGGCTTGGACATTTGAAGCTTCAAAGCCTACCCCTACTGACACCTTTCTTTCAATAAGGCCAGGCCTACACCTCCTGTATGGTCATGTGTCCCTCTGTAGGACCCTAGTGGGGCTGTTTTCATTCAAGCCACTAAATGTGTCTACCCACTCAGGCAACCAATCCCTCCTCCTTCACACATATACCAAGTTGAGTTGGCAATGAAGATGAACCCCCACAAAAGTTTCCAGGCATTTCCCAGGGGTTTTGGACCATACAGAACACAGATAAGCAGGGTGCTGCATTTAATTGATACATTGTATCTCCTTGTCACTGCTGGTCTCTCTCCTTCTGTGCTTCCCACTGTAATTCATTGATAAATTTTTATGTTACTAATGCCTGACATAGTTAGTTCCCTTTAGACAACAACATGTAGCTGACAACAGGAAAAGGTGTATAGCTATGGGACGTTGTACCTGTATTTATGCCGAGCTGTTTCTAACCACCTACTTATCTACTGGTCTGTTTTCCTCTCACAAAATTTCCTTTCCAGCTACAATTATTAATTACCATTTGGTTATTAATAAAGTCTTTCCATGAAAGTTATTAAATATATGGGATATTCTTCCTTGTTTTTTTCTGTTTGTATGGAAATATTTCAATCCTAATATGGCTAGTTAGTAATACTGCAGCTGTACTATCAGTAACATTGTAGCTTTTAAAAAATTTGAGAAAATGCCTACAGTGTACAATCAACAAAGGATTAAAATCCCTCAAATACATAAACTCCTTTAAGACAATAGAATAACTGAAGTGTTTAGAAGTTAGGTAAGAGGGGAGCCTTCCTTCATGCTGCTTTGAGCATGCTCTCTCAATCTCTCGAAGACTTGCTTTAATGAATATTTTAACAGAGGTGAAACGATGATTTTAAAAAAAAAGTTATGTTTTAGGGGGCTGGAGAATGTTTTGAATTATTTGGTAAAGAGGTCTGTGAAATCAGACTTTTAACTACAACACTGAATGAGAACTCTAGCTTGAAGAACGGATGAGGCTACTTCTTCGATAAACATGCTTCTCTGCAACCACCACTTTCTTCTGTTTGAATCTATAATTAGCACTAACCTAAAAAATGCTGCCAGGCTTCTTTTTCTCGGGTCTCTTTACAGTTCAGTTAAAGATGGAATCTCAGAAGATGCATCTTGGCGGGGATGTAGGTCAGTGGCGTGTTCAGGGCCTGGCTGTGTCCCCCAGCACCCTGCGTAGCAGGCATACCACACGTGTGTGTAACCCTAGCACTCAGTAGCTGGAGGAAAGAGGATCAGGAGTTCAAGGCTATCCTCAGCTGCTGAATGAACTGGAAGCTAGCCTGAGATACAGAGACTGTGTCTAAGCAAACAAACAAAGCTGAGTCTCTACTATAAGAAATTGTGCTGCTGGGCAGTGGTGGCACTCAGGAGGTAGAGACAGGCAGATATCTGTGAGTTTGAGGACAGCCTGGGCTACAGAGTGAATTCTAGGACAGCCAGGAGGGCAGCCAGGACTATACAGAGAAACCCTGTCATGAAAACAAAAACAAAAACAAAAGCAAAAACAAAAACCATGAAATTGTTCCGGTATGCTTGGGGGTTTAGTAGGATCAAGAAACAGCCCCTTACATAGTCTTTCTGGAGGGGTAAAGAGGTGTTCCTTATGACAATTTATTGAATAGTTAAAAGCTTTGGGACCTTATCTGAAGGCATTTTCATGTCAGTCTAGTCCACTCTTGACTTGGGCCTGCCCCTGCTCCTTACCACACTCTTCCCCTACCTCCTCAGTTTACCCCTTCTTCTGCCACTCATCTCTAAACCCTTACTCTTTGGCCTCCAGAACTACTTCTCTCACAGCAAATTGGCCTTCATTCACAGACCCACCCTCCTGATGGATAATGTAGTGTGTTGAAGGTCAGACATAGCTCCCTTCCTTCCCCTATAGCCCCTCCCAAGAGCATCAGCCATGTCTGTGGGTGTGGTCTACATGCTGACTGACAGCCCCCAAATTTCTGTCTCCAGACCTGTACACACAGTTGCTTACTTGGCATTTCCATATCAGATCTTAACATTATCTCAAATTCATCTTGCCCCAGAGTGAAGATATGGCTTCCAGTTGGCCCATCTAAAAAAGAAAGAAAGGAAGGAAGGAAGAAAAGAATGAAGAGAAAGGGAATGAAAAGAAAAGAAAGAAGAGAAGAAAATAAGACCTCCATAGTCCACCCAGAAGTAAAACCAGAGACACAGGAGTTGCTGTTATTGAGCTTCTTTCCCCTTGGCCCCACTGGATATCTAAATTAACTGAGGGGAGGTGAATCATCAGGAAAACATGCGTGGTGGTTTGAATAGGAATGTCCCTCCTCCATAGACGCATGTGTTTCAATACTTGACCCATAGGGAGTATCATTATAAGAGGTGTGGCTTTGTTGGAGGAAGTGTGTCACTATGGGGGCGGGCTTTGAGGTCTCACATGCTCAAGCCATACTCGGTGCAGTACACAACTGTTTCTGCTGTCTGCAGATAAAGATGTAGAACTCTCAGAGATCCTTCTCCAGCACTGTGTCTGCCTGAACATCACATATTTCCTACCTCTGAAACTGTAACTGAGCCTCCATTAAATGCTTTCCTTTATAAAAGGGGAAATGAATGGGATCAAAATGTGAAAGATCAATGAATAAATCAAAAGAAAGCAAAAAATAAAAAAGAACAAAAGAAAAAAAAACAGAAAACTTGGCCCTTTGCAGCCCAAGAATATACCCTCCTTGCAGATGGGCCATTCTGTAGAGAAGGCAGGGAGGTTAAGCATTCCCACTCCAGATCTCTCCCAAACTTGTCATCACATGGGAGGAGGAAGGGAGGAAGCATGAGGCTAGGAACTCTTTGTCTTTTGAGACATCATCTCACTCTGCATCCTTGCCTAGCCTGGGACTCAAATTCATAACTCAGGCTAACCCCAACTCCACAGTAACGGTTCTGCATCTGCCTTGAGTGCAAGGGCTACAGGCATGTGATGCCACACTGACAAAGCCAGGGAAACATAAAGGAAAGTTCTTCTATACCTTTGAGGGAACAAGCGAACAGAACTGCCCCCTCTAGATACAGTCCATGCCAAAGACTCTTGACTTTAAGTCCCAGATCTCTGGGACAGCATTGCCTTTGCCTTGTTTCTGTCCTACCTCCCAGATACGGACTGACATCATGTCACTCACCTCACTACTGGGAACACCTGTTCTCACCTCCTTAAGTCACGTGTCCCCATGCCATCCACAGGGTTGTTTTCACAGGGCAAAGCTGATGGCGATTTTCTTCTGCCATTTCCTTTCCTGGTTAGCCATGGCTTCTATACCTTTCTCTTTCCTGTTTAGCCAGGCTTTTGGCATAAAGATCCAGATCTTTGTAAAGTCTGGTCATATATGCTTCTGCATAGCCTTATTTTTGTAGCTGTCCCTTGTTCTTGAGCTCCAGTCATACTGGCTCTTTCAGTTCTTGATCACATTGACATCTCTTCTGTCAAAGGTCTATGACATGTGTCTTCACAGGAACTCATTTCCTACTTCCAGCCCTTGATTCAGGGTTTCATGCAGCTCAGGCTGGCCTTAAACTCATATAACTGAAGATGACTTTAAGTTCCCCCTCCTCCTCCTGCCTCCTCCTCCTAAGTGCTAGAATTTGCAGGTATATAATGTCACACTCAGTTTATACGTGCTGGGATCAAACCAGGGTCTAGCCAAGCACTGGGTCACATCCCTAACCTTTGCAACTCTTGTTAGTGTTGTTCTGTTTTGACTTTTCTAGAAAGTTCTCACCATGTAGCTCTAGTGGTCCTGAAACTCAGTATAAAGACCAGGCTGGCCCCAAAATCACAGAGATCTGCCTGCCTCTGTTTCCCAAGGGTTGGGATTAATTCCCAACCCTTATAGACAAGATCAAATGTGTTAACAGTGAAGAAAGCTGTTTGAAAATAGAAAATATCATTCAAACAAGAACTTATTGACTTCCCTGGCAATCCCACTGGAAATGATGCTCTGTTGTGTCCCAGTAGAGGGTCATTAATTTACAATTCTTTTTTAAAAATAATTTATTTATTTTGATTTCATGTGCATTCATGTTTTGCCTCCATGTATGTCTGTGTAAAGATGTCAGATCCTCTGAAACTGGAGTTTACAGGCAGTTACAAGCTACCAAGTGAGTGCTGGGAATTGAACCCTGGTCCTCTGGAAGAGCAGCCAGTGCTCTTAACCACTGAGCCATCTCTCCAGTCCCCCATTTATAGCTCTTAATGTTAATTCCTGCTCAGTCTCCTGGTAAAGGCTAATGGTCATTCTCCCCGGGGATGGCTTTTCCTGTGCCACTCAAGCCCTTCAATGCATCAAGTGCTTCCATTTCATGGTGGCTTTCATAAGCAAAGTTCACATTTTAAAATTTTAAAAAATGTTCTTACCAGGCAGTGGTGGTGCATGCCTTTAATACCAGCACTGGGGAAGCAGAGGCAGGCAGATCTCTATAAGTTCAAGACCAGCCTGGTCTACAAGAGCTAGTTTCAGGACAGCCTCCAAAGCCACAGAGAAACTGTGTCTCGAAAAAAACCAAAAAAAAAAAAAAGTCCTTATTTGTGTGTGTGTGTGTGTGTGTGTGTAGAAGTCAGTGGTCAACTTGTGAGTATATTTTCTCCTTCTGAATCCCAGGATAGGGTTTTAGGCCATAAGGACCCTAAAGTTCATTTTTATGTATGATCGTTTGACAGCTTCTGTCTCTGAAGGCTCTGAGCCGAGTGAGTGGAAGCATTTGTCCTCTGCCCCTAACAAAGACAGATCTCTGTTTCCAGATGTCACACAGACTGCAGGTTCCTGGTCTGTAACATTGAAATGCTAGGGACAGGTGGAGGACTTGTTACTTGGCTGAGGGGTGCTGAAGTTTTCACAGAGGCCATGACCTTTAAAGGAGAGTCTAAATTAGAAGTACTTAGGTTAAGATGTGAGGAAAACATTTTCCACAGAGGGAGCAACAAGCACGTGGAACACTTAAAACATGAACTCCTAAGCCAGGCCTTGGTGGTGCAAGCCTTTAATCCCAGCACTTGGGAGACAGAGGCAGGCGGATCTCTGTGAGTTCGAGGCCAGCCTGGTCTCCAGAGTGCCAGGATAGGCTCCAAAGCTACACAGAGAAACCCTGTCTCGAAAAACAAAAAAACAAAACCACCATGAGTACCTCATCATACACTGTGCCTCAGAGAGCCAAGTGGCAGAATGGCTGGAGCTGGGAGAGCAGTGGACTCAGTTCCATGGAGAGTTTGGAATTTATTGTAAGGGCAATGATGGCAAAGCCTTTGGGGTTTTTGCTTGTTTTCTTTGTTTTTTAGTGTGGTATTGGAAATCACTCAGAGGGCTTCGCTCAAGTTAGACAGACCCTCTACCATTAATATTCTCGAAGCACTCTTGGAAGGGTGTTTAGGAAGGGCTTCAGCATAGTTGGATTGATGCTTCCTGGCTGCTGGGAGAGGTTTATATGTAGAAAGGCACCGAGGTGGTCTAGGTAGAGCCTGGTGTTGGCTGCAAGGATAGAGAAAGGAGTGGACTTTGGTTCTCCATAACCGAAGGAACAGTTCAGTTGACTGGCTAAATGATATCATTGAAGGAGGGAATGGAATCAGGACATATCAGCACTTTGTTGGATGATAGTGACTTTATTGGGACTGTGGGCACTGGAAGGGGCTTGTCAAGGGGGAAATGTAGGGTTTTAAAAAATCCTAATTGTGAAAAAAATACCTAATTTTGAGGTATTCATTAAGACAGAGAGAAGTCTGCCTCCTTAACAACTGGAAATATGAGTCAACTGAAAATAGAGATAATTCATACAGGAAATCTGCCAAGTAGATAAAAAGTTTGGAATTATGTAAATGGCCTTTGTCACTACAGGCTTTGGCTGAAAGCCCAAAGGAGAACAATGGGGGTGTGGTCCTGAGGAATCCCACATATACTGATAGAAGAAGACCCCTATGCAGGACACTAAGAAGGACTTCCTGCAGAATACAAGGAAAACGGGATGGGGCGGTGCCCGACAAGAGTGCATCCTCCTGTGGTGGCAATCAGACCCCCTGGAACTGGAGTTGTAGATGGTTGTGAGCTGCCGTGTGGGTGCTGGGAACTGAGCCTGTGCTTCAGCCGTTACACCTAATTTCTTTTAATGTATACCTGTGCATACACCATACACATGTGGAGGTCAGAGGGCAACTTTCAGATGTTCTCTCCTACTGTTGGTACTGGGGTTGAACTGAGACATCAGGCTTGGTGGCAAGTGCGCTTACCTGCTGAGCCATTTCACTGTTCTGGACACTGTTTTTTAAGGCAAAAATCTCCTCACTGAACCTAGAGTTGATGGCTTTGGCTAGACTGGAAAATGAGCCCTGGAGACTGCCTGCCTCCACCTCTCAACATTGGGGTTACTGACGTGTGCTGCTGCTACCACAGGCTTTTTCCTGTGGGTGCCAGGGATCAAATTCAGGTCCTTGTGCTCAAGCGGCAAACAATTTATCCACTGAGTGATCTCCCTAGCTCCTGGTAGTGGTCTTCCTCCTCTTCCTCTTCTTCTTCCTTATTTTTACTTTATGTATATGGATGTTCTGCCCACATGTATATCCATATACCACATGTGTACACTTTCTGTGGAGGCTGGAAGAGGGCGCTGAACCTGGAGGTAGGGTTGGTTGGTAGCCACCATATGGGTGCTGGGAACTGAACCCTTGCCCTCTAAAAGGAACTTCTGAGAGCCATCTCTCAAGCCTGTGATATAAATCTTTAAACAAAAACTGAGCCAGGCGTTGGTGGCGCTTGCCTTTAATCCCAGCACTTGAGAGGCAGAGGCAGGTGGATCTCAGTGAGTTTGAGACCAGCCTGGTCTACAAGAGCTAGTTCCAGGACAACCTCCAAAGCCACAGAAAAACCCTGTCTTGAATGCCCCCCCCCCAAAAAAAAAGAAGAAAGAAAAAGAAAAGGAAAACAAGGGACATAATTATTCCCATGGATGATGAAACTGAAGCTAATAGAGCCAGGTCACTCTTCCAAAGAAAGAGTAAACTATGGGGAAGTGATTGGCAGTCAGGTGTGCCTGATCCCAAAGCCCAGGCTTTCAACCACCACCTCTCTCCAAAGAAGCAAATGCTCACATTTTTCCAGACATCTGTGGAGACTTTTTTGAACTGGCAGCTTTCCCAACTTATCTCAAATTATAGCACTCATAGCTGCAGCCTGCTCTCATTCCAAGAGAGCTTTGTTCTAAGTCTGGCGGGTGCCTCCTGGGCTGCCTCTGCCTGCCCCACCTTCCCCTCCAGCCCCTAGCCTCAGCCTGCGTGCACCAGCAGATTCTGGCTCCCTAATTGTAAGTCACCATAGTGGTTTATCAACCCCTACTGCGGTTGACACCATCAGTCATCTGGACAGTGTGGATCTACTTTAGAACTCGGCTCAGGGTGCTTGAACGACACAGATCCCAGGACGCTGAGTTAGTAACCAGATCCATAGCAAAAGCTCTGAACAGAGACACTCGGTTTCCACGAAGGTTAGCCTGAAATACCTGGTAGGCCAGACCTTCAAGACATCAAATCCACTCTCTGGTGAAGAGAGGGAGCCGGGGTTCCTTGGGAGGTGGGATGCACTCTTCATCGGTCACCACAAAACAAACATCTTGAGGAATTCAGTCGTTTCTGTAAGTATGTATTCTATTATCTAAACAGAAAACCTCTGAGAGCAGGCTTTGAATTCGGCAAAGATTTCCTCTCAGTAGTTGCGGTCCCAGCTGGGTGTGGCATAAATCTGTAGTCCTAGCTAGCTACTGAGCAGGCAGAGGAAGAACCTGGTCTACGAGGAGAGGCTCTTCCCTCCCTCTTCCTCACTTCCCTGCCCCCTTCCCTTTCTCCCTTCCCTCTCTGCCGGGGATGAACCCAGGGCCTCAAGCATTCCATGCAAGCAAGCTCTTTGACACTGAGCTAGAGCCCCAGTCCTAGGTAGATCTCATCGCTAAGAAAAGTAAAGTTGCCGCTCCAAATAGCTGCAGGAAAGTATGAATGAAGTGCACCTTTCTTCACTTCCAACGGGCTGATTAACGCACAGGTCCTTGCTTATTTTCTGTCACCTTTTCAGCTATTTCTCCTGGCACGTCTACCTTCCAGTTAGGCAGTGCTGTTCGGGTTAGATTTTGCACTGAAACTTAGTTCTAGATGGTGAGCAGCCTGGCCAGATGACTTTTCATGACAAAATGGAGAGTCTCTGCACTGGCCTGCCTTGGACAGCGAGCTGCTCTGTCTGGTTACTTTCACTGTTGAACAATAATCAGTATTAGCCCTAGAGAGATTGATACTTAATTATCTCAGCTATTCTCAACCTGTGGGTTGAGACCTCTTTGGGGGGTTGGATGACTCTTTCACAAAGGTCGCCTAAGACCATTAGAAAACACAGATATTAACATTATGATTTATAACAGCAGCAAAATTACGGCTATGAAGTAGCAACAGAAATAATTTTATGGTTGGGGTTAGCACAACAAGAGGAACTGTATTAAAGGGTCCCAGCATTAGGGAGGGTAAGAACTAGTGCTTTATCTCCTCTCAGACCTGTAGACCTCTTACTGCTTTGCTCCTCCCTCGTAAAATCTGTCCCCACAAGAGAACTTGCTGCAGAAACTGTCACAAGACTGCCTCACTTTTAAGCAATTCAAAAACTATGCTGCTTTTCTTGGTCCCTTGCAACATTCTTCTTCTATTAGTCAGCTTGGCTATTGCTGCTCATTTCCAAAGCCTACTGCCAAACTCATCAATTTCTGTTCCCAACCCTTAGGGATATTCTTTATTTTCCTCCCTACTAAAAGAATGATCCCTTATGTGTTTGTGCATATTTTTAAAAAATTTTTGGCTAACAACTGAAGAGGAAAGGGTATTGTTTCTAGAATTTTTCTCTCAGTATGGGGTGGAATAGGAGGAGACTAAGCAATGACTGTTTCTCTTTTGTAAGATCCTAACAACAAACCAATGTTTGATTCCATCAAAGTTCCCCTTCAGGAAACTGGTGAGTTTCTTGGGCTTGCTTACAGAGCATGGGTGAGGGGTTACAACAAGAGGGCAGCGATATCCAGGCAGCTGTGCTAGGAAGTCCTCACCCAGCATGGAGGATGGCTTCCCCTCAGGGGCCTTTAGCCTCTCTGCCCTAGCCTGTGCACGATAGCCCTTCCCTCAGACCCTTACCACCCTGCAATTAGGGCAGAATTACTTACAACTGACTGGCTACTCAGGTGAGGGTCCCACGACTTTCCCTGGCCCTACTTCTGAGAACTCGCAGTCAACAAGCCCAGCTGTAGTGATCATTTGCTAGCAGGCACAGATATACTCATGGAGATGCAGGCTGCCCTGCTGGAAGGCAGGCCCATCTAACAGAAATGAACATACATGTATTTTTTTATGATTGCTTCTAATTTGCTCCTGGTATACCTTGGTAGGCAGTAAATTGAAAGCCAGCTGGAGGACCACACGACAGTAGATTCCCACCCAGAATCACCATTTCATATGGGATTTCCTACTGTGTTCCAAACACACTTGTATTTGTTCTCTGTCTCTATCACTGGGGCTAGGGACCATAAATCAACCCTGTCAGCCACTGACATCCCTCTTTGAGAGGATAGAGGGATAATTTAACCAGACACTTCCATCTGATGTATAATAAGGAACTATGTAACAATGGAAGGACTTCCTAATAATCTGTTATCCAAACTGTGCATGAGATAAAGATTTAGCATTTAAAAATTACTTGCAAATGTTTATCTGAGTGTGAGTTTGTACATGCAGATGCAGTGACTACAACAGCCAGAAGATGGGGTTGGTTGGACACCAGCTACTGGAGTTACAGGTGGTTGTGAGTTCCCTGACATGGGTGCTGGGAATTGAACTCTGGTCTTCTGCCAGAGCAGTGTGAGCTCCTAACCATTGAGCATTTAACCAAAGATTAAGGATGTAGCTCAGTTGGTAGAATGTTTGTCTAGCATGCACAGAGCCCTGGCTTCCACTCAGCACACCCAAACCAGGCACACTGGTTTGGAGTTCAAGGCCAGTCTGAAGCAACATGAAACTCTGTCTTAAAGCTAACTTTTTTTCTAAAACACAAACAAACCCTTAAGCTTCACTCTAGCTGGGTGGTGGTGGTGCACGCCTTTAGTCCCAGTACTTGGGAGGTAGAGGCAGGCAGACCTCTGTGAGTTCGAGGCTAGCCTGGTCTACCAAGCGAGTTCCAGGACAGGCTTCAAATCTTCACGGAGGAAACCCTGTCTTGAACCCTGCCCCCCCAAAAGCTTCACTCTAGTTTGTGAATCTCACTTCTAATATTTTACAATTGCACATTGACCATTCTCACTTCCCACCTCCCTACCAACCATGTCAGCCCTCTCACTCCCCAAAGCTGTCAAGCACACCACCACCACTCCAAGATTAACCAGGCCCATTTGTTTAATTGTGGGTTTTGGAGCTACTGTTAGAGCGTGGTGGGCCCAACAGAGGGCACACAACTAAAGATATTGATCCCCCTCTCCTAGTATATTAATTGCTAACAGTTGAGCTACAGGGGTAGAAATCTGTGTACCCATGCCTCTTCCTTGGCTGTCCTGTGTGGGTGCAGAGCAGAAAACTACAGCTGATGAGTTCATGGTTTCAGTACTTGATTGGAATTTAGACAATAGTATTCCAAACCCTTCGGCCTGTGTTCTGGCCCTTACATACTTCCCACCATCTCTTCCACTGTGTTCCCGGAAGGGCTTGTGTGTATGACTTATTTGGGACCTATGTCACTTATTTCCTGCATCTTAGGCAGCCATGAGTCTCTACACTCACCAATGTTACTGTTAGAAGGGGCTTCTCTGATTGGAGCTATAAGCATAGTATTTAGAAGACTGTTTGCTGCTAAGCTTGCAGGCTTATTCCAACCACTTCCTTAATCTCACAATAAAATGACTTTGTACTTTCTGAAACTGAATTCCCGGAGCCTATTTAATAAAACAAAAAACAAAAAAAAACAACAAAAAAAACCCTTTCTTTTCATATTTTACACCAGGCATCTCAATCCCATTCATTTTCCATCCAACCCCTCCACCCTCTCCCCACACAGAAGAGAAGAAAGAAAAAAGAAAAGAAACAGGGTGGATCTCATGGAAGCTGCACTGTGACACTGTGAGTCACACAGTAAACCCTTTGTCCATATGTCTTCACTTGCAAGTGTTCGTTGCAATCAGTCATTGGTCTGGTTCGAGGCCTCTGGTTTCTGCTACACTATCAATGCTGGGCCCTCACTGGGACTCTTCTTGGATATCCCATTGTTGCCCAGTGGTGTGGAGATCCTGCAGTTTTGGGTCTGCAGGACTGAGCCCTTCACAGGCTCCAGCAGATCACAAATGGGGTGGATGCTGGAGTGGGCCAACCCATAAGTCCGGTTCTGGGCCTGGGTAGTTACAGGGTTCATCAGCCTGCCAGGTCTCCCTTGTCCTCACCACCAGGGTGAGCTCTCCTGCATTGCCTTGGTGAGTTCTCCCCTTGCAGCTTTGAGCAGGGGTGGGGGGCGCAGTTCTCCTGCTTTCATGTCCTCAGGGTCGGATCTTCCACACCTCTCTTCAGAGCCGGCTCTACTGTGTTGCCCAGGTGTGGCCTGAGGGCCACTCTCCTGAGTGCTGCAGCAGATGGGGGCAGGGCTACCTCTCCCCACACGCCAGCTCTCCCACCTGACTCAGGCGTTGATGGGGGTCAGGGTGGGGACATCTCTCTGAGGTCATGCTACCACATGACTGGTCAGTAATGGGGACAGCTCTGCCATGCTCACAACTTTGGGGCTGGGTCACCCACAGTTCTGTCAACAGGATTGGCTTTATTGTGTTGCCCCATGGAGCCCATTTTTTAAGTATGGTGGGATTTAATGTCATACAAGGTAAGTATGTGTAACAGAAACATAGAATGTGAGTGTGAGGCAGAGGAAAAGCTTCTCCCATGGAGGGATATTTAGTTGAAATGGTGGACCCTAATACACCATAGGCAAATATTTATAGAATAGCATATGGAAATAAATGCTCACACTAGGGGTGTCAGCACTGCTTGTAAACATGTATACTTTAGGTCATGTGCTGGGCCTGTGCAGGTTCCTGGTATATGATGGTACCATGTAGGAGAGTAGGAGAGCTAACAGACAGCTGGCAGTGGCCATTGCATAGAGCCTGCCAAACTGGGGGTGGGGATGAGGTAACTAACAGGACCTGATTCTGTTGTGTTTCAAGGGACTAAAAAGTTTTAAGTGTCTGAAGTTAAAAATGCAGAAAAAGGAAGCTGGGTGTGGCAGTGCAGGCTCTTAATCCCTGTAGGGGAGGCAGAGGCAGGTGGATCTCTGAGTTCAAGGACAGTCAGAGCTACACAGAGAAACTCTCTCTCTCCAAACAAACAAACAAAAACAATAAAGCAATAGAAGCTGGGCATAGGACTCAGGAGATAGAGACAGAGTGATTTCCAGGCCAGCCAGGGTTACATTGTGAGACCCTATCTTAAAACAAAACAACAAAAGAGGCATGGTAGACCATGCTCTTAGGAGAAGAAGGCAGTGACCCAGCAATTCCAACACTGACTATGCAGTTTCCCCACTAAAACACCAATCCTCACAAGAACTAGAAAAACATCCTAACATTTATATGGAAACACAGAAAGTTTCCAGTATACATTGGTTATATAGCCCAAGGAAATTGTGTTAGGTTCCTATTGGTTGTGACAAAATACCTATGGAGTCGTAAACAAAACAGCAACAAGGATTTACAAAGAGGAGAAAGGAAGAAAGATTTATTTGGGTTGATGGCTTCCCAGTTTTCTGTCCACAGTGGCTTGGTTCAGCTGCACTGACACAGCAGGAGTAAGTGGAAGAAAAGACTGCTATGATGGAAAGTGCAGAAAGCAACAGTATGACCTGGGTCCCCAAGAGAGCCCTGGTGTGCATGCCACCAATAACCTGGTTTTCTTTTCTTTTCTTTCTTCTTCCTTCCTTCCTTCCTTTCTTTTTTTTTTTTCAAGACAGGGTTTCTCTGTGTAGCTTTGTAGATCAGGCTAGCCTCCAACTCACAGAGATCTGCCTGCCTCTGCCTCCTGAGTGCTGGGATTAAAGGCATGTGATACCAACGCCCAGACATCTGTACTCTCATGTTCGTCCTGGCCGGGTTCAGAAAGACACATATTGCACATTCTTACTGACATGGGGAATATTAATGAATTGATGTCACAGGACGGTGGTCAAGGAGCTTATCTGAGATGGAGAAGTGAGGCATGGGGGAGGGTTGGTGAATAGATACTGACTTAGGAGTAAGAAGCTACCACACGTCAAGATGGTTATATATGTGCTATGCATTTCAAAAGTTGTGTGAAAAACTTGTTTTCACTGAAAATAAGTAATAAATGCTTAAGGAGGTGGATGTGGAATTTACCTATTAATGAACTCATCTGTATATGTCTCTGTGTGACAGTATGTGCACCAGTGGTGCCTAAGTCCACGTAGAGACTTGAAGTAGGTGTTGGGTATCCTTCCCCCCCCTTGATCACTGTCCACTTAGTCTGTAGCACAAATAATAAAAACCCAGAGACAAATATTGGGGTTCAAGCTGAGGATCAGAGAAGCAAAGCAGCCAGCCACTACCTCTTACCTCTCTCTACCTTAGACCAAAATGGTTGGTCCTGTCTCCACAAATCCTCAGACTGAATATGACTGCATTTGTCTCCACCAAACTTTAGACTCCAATGAGTTCCTGTCTCCTCCCACCTTATAGTCCTCTCTCTGCCCAGATATATCACTCCTGTCTCCACCTCCCCAGTGCTGGGATCAAAGCTGTGAGCTCTGTTTTTCTTTTAGACTGATTCACTCTCATGTAACTCAGAGTGGCCCTGAATCCATTTGCTTCTGTCTCCTGGAGTGCTGGGCTTAAAGGTGTGCGTCACCACTGCTGGGCCTCTATGGCTAACAAGTGTGTTTAGCTCTGCACTCTGATCTTCAGGCAAGCTTTATCTGTTAGATCATAAACAAAATATCACCACACTAGTCCTTTGAGTCAGGGTTTCTTCCTAAACCTAGCATTTACATTTTTCTCAGCAAGGCTAGCTAGCAAGTCCCAGCAATTCCTCTGGAGTCATAGGAGCCTTGACTAAAGGCATACATTTAGATGCCCAGCTTGTCACGAGGGTGCTGACATTGAAACTCTGGTCTTCATGATTGAGCAGCAAGTGCTCTCCACTGTTAAGCCATCTCACCAGCCCTGAGATGAATTACATGATGCATTCATATATCAAAACATCACCGGACACTCTAATACTATGTATAGTTCTTAAATTGTTGACATTCAAAAATAAAATTAAGGGTGGGGTGTAACTTGGTGATGAAACACTTGCATGAGAAACTGAGCAGAGAAAGAAAGAGTAGAAGATAAATGATAGATAGATGATAGATTATTGATAGATAAATGATAGATATATAGATGATATATGACAGATAGATGATAGATAAATAGATGATAGGTAGGTAGATAGATGGATGATAGATAATAGGTAGATGATAGATAGATGATAGATAGAGATAGATGATAGATGGATAGAATATAGATGTTAGATAGGTAGGAGGGAGAGAGAGAGAGACAGAGAGAATGGAACACACCAAGAATACAGAGTGCTCCTAGCTCCCACCCCTTGTGGGTACTTGCATCAGCTGTTAATCAGGCTGCTTTCTCTTGCATTCCAGATGGTTCAAAGCCCATGATTTGAGAAGCAGACAGGCTGCACTCAGCATCTTTTACCAATCATACCTGAGATGGAGGATTTACCTGGTATAATCATTCTGTCTGGTTACGGTGCAGACAGCACCAGAAAGGTACAGGAGAAGAGGTGAGGAATGTTTAGAAAATGGACAAGGCCTGAGTTTGACCTCTTCTTCACAGAGACAGCATTGTGTACATCACCTTTGTGTGTTGTTGGGATGTTGGTTTGTGATTGGGTCTCTTCCTAGGCATCTCGTAAAGGACACTGGTTTGCCTCTTTCTCTCACCACCCCTTTGGGTAGCATCTCCTTTCTCCCTTCTCTGAGGTCATGCTCAGGTGCACTGTTTCTGATCCTCTGAAGCCTCCAGAGTCCCCGGATGAGGTCACGTGACATGCCTGCCTGGACTTCCTAGTCTGATCACCTTTGGCCCCATCTTATCTCATCCCTCTAGTCTTGCCTTCATCTCGATGTAGGAAAGGAGTGATTTTCTATCTCACACTGCCCTATGTATCCATAAAGTTGTCTATATGCATATTTACGAGGGGTCTTGAAGATAAAACGCCTTAAGAGAAATGACCTGTTATGTCAGAATCCTCTAGCTTGAGCCTGCATCGTGAAGCTCTAGGAAAGGTTCTTTTTTTTTTTTTTTCTAGGAAGGGTTCTTAATTAATGAGTCTTGGTTTATTAATTTGTCAGGTGGAAGACTTATTTCTTAGGGCAAAGAATAAAATGTCCTGGGACTGGGGATATAGCTCAGTTATTACAAGAACACTGTCTTGGCAAGCATGAAACCATGGACAGGACCTTCGGCCTGACCAGGTGTGTTGGGGCATGCCACTAATTTCAGAGCTCCAGAGGTGGAAGCAGGAGGAAAAATTCAGGTCACCCACCGCTACACAGTGAGGAATTCATGAGAGCCTTTATCAAAAATGTGGGAGGGGCTGGAGAGATGACTCCTCAACTAAGAGCACTGGCCGCTCTTTCAGAGGACCCAGGTTCAGTTCCCAGCACCCTCATGACTACTCACAAATCACCCATAACTCCAGTTCCAGATTAGACACCCTCTTCCAAATTCACTCTTCTGTCTTCCACAAGCACCAGGCACACATGTGGTACATATTCATACAGGCAGGCAAACACATTCATACATACAAAAATAAAATAAAAACATTTTTAAAATCCTCTTAAATTTGCTGAACCATCTGCTAAAATCATATTTATCTAGCTCTGTGTGTGTCAAGCAAGTTACTGGATGTGCAGACTCATCTTGACTGTCTACTCAACTGGGTCTGGGATTAACTAGACACCCTGTGAGGGATTTTCTCCATCAGGTTATTTGAAGTGAAAAGACCCACTTTATTTTACTTTATTTTATTTTGATTTTTCGAGACAGGGTTTCTCTATGTTTTTGGAGCCTATCCTGGAACTAGCTCTTGTAGACCAGGCTGGTCTGGAACTCTCAGAGATACCGCTGCCTCTGCCTCCCAAGTGCTGGGATTAAAGGTGTGTGCCACCACTGCTGGGAGTGGGGGGAGAAGACCCACTTTAAAGGGTACCATCTGGTGGCAGCCCAGATAAAGGAGGTGGACAGAGAAAGCTTTCTGCTTTTTGCTTGCTGTCACTCTCCATGGCAAGTGCTGCATTCCTCCAGTGAGATGAGGAGCCAGCTTCAGGTTTCCAGTGAGGACTGAAGACCAGGGGCTCTGCAGGACTCCTCACAGCCTGCAGTAACGGGTCAGTAAGCCTTGTGGAGACGGCCTCCCGGAAGACACAAACTATATCACCTCAGCACGTTAATTCTGGTGTTCTGTCCCTCTAGACAACCCTGACTAGCACCCCAAGTATTCTCTACAGGCAGGAAATATTTTTGATAGATTTGACTAAGTATTTCATTGAGCTTGGCAGCAAAAAAGAAAAAAAATTTCCATAAATTCATACTGTTTAGTATGTGATTTATGCATTACTCTCTTAGGGATTTTATCTACCCAAACTTGGTAGATTCTGATTGAACTGATTCTCAGCTGCAAAGAGTTAGGTCCTGGAGGGAGCTGACTGGCTCTAGGCAGCCTCACCAGATGAGTTAGTCAGCTTGCTGATGTTGTAATGTAACACAAGTCAATCAATTTAAAAGGGGGAAAATGTATTTGTTTGTTTTTGCTCATAGTTGCATGGGTTGGTTCTATTGCTGTGGGGCCTGTGGAGTGTATCATGTGATGAAGATCTCACTCGATGGCTGGGAAACCAAGAGAGGGAGAGGAGAGTCTCTCACCCACTGTCTCTTTCAAGGGCACAACCCTAGCACCTGGGAAGAGTCTCTCTAGGTGTCGTTCTTGCTGCTCTGACCAGCTCTCAACATTGATAAGTTGGACTAAGCCTCCAACACGTGACACTTTGGAAAACATTCCAGGTCCAAACTATAGTGTCAGGTAAGACACTAATTATATAGAGGAAGCTGGCCTGTAACCTCTGAGACACAGGTGCCTTCTTTCCTCTGAGAGATGTCAAGAAAAGATCATAGAATATTTGGATACTTTTACTGGAAAAAAATGAGCAATAAAGGAGCATGTCAAGTTTTATGTGTGTGGAAATTTGATGAAAGTGTAGTGGGGTTGGTTCTTTACCAGGTTAAGGCTGGCTGGTTATTGTAGAGAATCTCTGGGTAGAGGTATTTACCTGTAACTTTGTGTTTGTCTCTCAGTTGTGTGAGTCAAATGCTTGATCTTATCAACTGTCTAAGTCAGTGTTCTATTGCTGTGAAGGGACACTGTGGTCATGGCAACTCTTATAAAGGACAACATTTAATTGGGGCTGACTTACAGTTTCAGAACTTTAGTCCTTTATCATTTTGGTGGGACATGGCAGCACACAGGCATGGTGCTGGAGAAGGAGCTCAGAGTTCTATATCCAGATACACAAGCAGCAGGAAGAGAGAGATACTGGGTCTGGCTTTGGCTTTTGAAACCCTAAAGCCCACCCCTAGGGACACACTTCCTCCAACAAGGCCACACCTACTTCAACAAGGCTGTGCCTCCTAATCCTTCTCACTACCCAATGACCAAGCATTTAAACATATGAGCTTATAGGGGCCATTTTGATTCAAACCACATCAACTTTCTATAATTGACAGTCCCAGTTTCTATCTCTCCCCCACCCCCTTTTATTTACTTATTACCAAGACTACTTCACTGGAACGAGTCATTCATATGGCACTGACCAGAGTCACCAGTGATCTTACACCACAACGGACACTGCTGCCTTTCATGACCTCTTTGCTACATTTACTTAGGAATTCTATTTTTCCCCAGAAGTTCCATTTATCTCCACGGAATATAACAAGCTACACCCTCTAATCTCTCTCTGCAGTAAGTGGGGCTATATGCCCAGAGTGTTGACTACTGGAAACTGAGACGTGTTTTCTGCCAGCGTGTGATGGAAAGACTTCAGTCCCCTGAGTAACTACTCCAAGACCTCCCTTCCCCTTCCAGCTGACTGCAGTGGAGTATGACATGAATAAAAAATGAAGCTTGCTGTTACTCTACATTGATGTTTGGGGTGTGCAATTGGTCATAACAGAAAGCTGTTCTCGGTACTTCTTCCCTCCTTCGGCGCCACTCTTTTGCCCCATCTCGGTCTTATTTCTATGTCCTTCCTTTTATTTTCTTGTGCTTTGCTATTCTTTGAAACTGAGTTGTCCCCTGACTGCTTGTGTATTAGAGGCTTGCTTTCCAGTGGTAGGCCTTTGGGATATGATTGGATTATGAAGATTAACTTCATCAGTGGATTGAGCCATTGATGGAGTCACAGTTTGAAGGTGTTATAGATAGATAGGTGATGGGGTCCAGTAGGACAAAGTGGGTCGCTGAGGTGTGCTTTGGAAGAGTGTATCTTGATACTGATGCTGCTTTTTCGATCTTTCTGCTTTCTGGTTGTGATGAGGTAAGGTAGTATTCCCTCACAGGGACATTCCACCGTGTTTCTGCCTTTCTCTGATCCAGCAGTGGAGCCAGATAACCGTAGACTAAAATGTGACTTTGAATTTTTTCTTTAAGGTATTTTGAGTGATGCAAAACTAACACACACACACACACACACACACACACACCTCTACTCATTCCTTAAATATTTCCCAGTAAGTTCCCACAGGCCACCCTTCCCTTTCTCAGCAGGCTCCTATAATCTCATCTGGTTTTGATATGATAGAGTATAACAGTAGATGCATTTCTTTTTTTTTTTTCATGGTGTTGAGTGACTTCGCGAATGTGAGGGTGCACCTGCACACATGCATGCCTGTGGAGTTCTGACATTGATTGGTTCTGCTGTCTCCTCTGTTGCTTTCTACCTCATATAGTCAGCAATGTCTCTTGCTGAATCTGGAGCCTGAAGATTTGGCTGGTTTGGGCAGCCAACTTGCTCTAGAGTTCCCATGCCTCTGCCTCTCGTAGGGTTATGGACCTGATGCCATGTCCACCCAGCTTTTACATGTGTTACGTCGCACAGCATGTGCTTTGCAACCTGGGTCATCTCCTGGACTCATGTTAAAGTTTAGATATAATTTTTACTAAGTATCTGTATACTGAATCTATTTTCTACTGAGCTAGGCATTTTCATGAGGCTAGTCAATCTTTCATTCATTTTTTTTTTTTCCTCAACAGGGCTTCTCTGTGTAGTCCTAGCTGTCCTGGGACTTTCTTTATAGACCAGGCTGGCCTTGAATTAAAAATCCACCTGATTCTGCCTCTGCCTCCTGGATACTGGGATTAAAGGTATTCACCATCAAGCCTGGCTCTTGTGAGGTTTTGTTTATAATTTAGAAAACCTTTATTTTTTTCACCCCCCACTACCTACTAAATTGAGAGTTGATTTTTTTTTTTTACTTTTGTTGGACTATAGAAACTCATTTACTCAAAAGACTATTTATAGAATGTGTTTTTATAGAATTTTAAGATAAATTTTTAAGATATACAGAATGTGTTTATAGGAGCTCTCCATATATCTATGTATCTTTCTATCCCCATGTCTATATTTATAGAAATACAGATATAGATGTATGGAGATATATAGATATATGTATAGTTAGATGATATAGTTATATTGGGAATGTGCTCTAAAGACTCATGTGTAAAAGGCCGAGTTCCAGTTGATGGGCCTTTGAATTTTGCAGAATAGTGCATCACTTGGGGCTAGAGAGAGTGCTTTTGGTTAAAGCCCTTGATGTTCTTATAGAGGACCTAGGCTTAGGTCCCACTTTCTATGTGGCCACTTACAACCATCTATAGCTCCAGTTTCCGAGGCTTCCTCAGGACCTCATTAGGCCTCCTTGGCACCAGGCATGAAGCTGATGGTACATAACCATATATTCAGACAGAACCATTTTCCAAATTCATGAGATTAAAAATAAGTAAATCTTTAAAGTGCTTCACTCGCATCCAGTTGGCTGAAAACGCACGCACATTCATATTTTCTTTATCCATTTGTGCACAGGAAGGCAAGCTTGCATTTTGAAACAGCCCCAAGAGTCATGTGACCTTGAGAAAAACAGTCTAATCTCTCTTTGCCACTTTAGGTTGCAGTTAACCTTGAACAGGTTAGGACAATGCCCGATGCACCCAGGTGTCAGCAGTTATAATCTAGTGAAATAACTAGTGTGGGTAGTAAAATGTTTGGTTTTTGGAATACATTTGCTGCTGCAAAGGCACCATTTTTCAGAAATGTTATTCTTTTGTTTAAAAAGAAGAAAAGAGAAATATTGAGATGGACATATTGACTATAAGTTTATTATAAGGCAGAATGGGTAGACTAAGAAGAGGAACAGGGTAATGGCTGACCACCATGGCCGGTCGCCATAGAGAGACAGAGCGGGGAAACAGAGAGAGGGGACAGAGAGCAGGAACAGGGGGAGAGAGAGAGAGAGAGAGGGCAGGGGCCTATCTTTTAAAGGGGTCCTCTGCACCTGCGTACAGACTTCTTTCCCATGGAACCTTGGGCTGACCAGGGTATTGTCTGAGTGGATTCCACCAGGTAACAGGGGCAGGCCAGCATAATGCCTGAGCCTTTCACTCATGCTTGCCAAATAAATGCAATTACAGTATATTCTCCTGAATGTCAGTATCTTGAAGGCTTGGAGGAGCACAGTTCATGAGGGCAGGCTTTATAGATTGTTCTAGAACGTTTGGTTCACCTTCAACAGGTTAGGAACTTATTGGCCGAGGTCAAAAGTGAAGGGACCACCTCTAATTAGTGTTCTACCTCCCTCAGAAGCCCTTGGCTGAAAGCTTGTTAAAGGGGAGATTTGGAAGAGCCTTCGGGGGAATCTATTGATTGTCTGAAGAGTTAACCGGCGTATCGGATGTTTCTTTGTGTGACTGCAATTTGGACAGTCCAGGCTTGTCTCACAAGGCAGAAGAGTCCCAAGTAGTCGAAGTACTGAGCTTCTTTTAGGTTGTTTGATGGGGCCAAACTGAGCGGCTATACCTGATGCCCTGTGTGGCCACCAGGCATCATCCAAGTGGCCCGTTTAACATCAGGAACCCTCTCTTTGCCTGCCAGCGCTCCCACGGTTAGGACCGGCATCCGCTGCGCTCTTTAGCTGGTTCCTTCGACAGTTAGGAAAACACGGAATTGTGGCCAACCAGTGACAGTAGGAACCAGAGAGGGGCCTGTACCACCTTAAAGGGCCTAGGCATGCCTAGCGCTTGGGTCCTGAAGAGTTCGGCCGCCACCATATTTGGAGCGTGCCTACTTTGGGGCGGGAACCTCCTTGGGAGTGATTAGGTCACCGCTGGGGGAGGTGACCTTGTTTGGCTCTTGGCACCCGGCAACAGTGGGGCACTGTCTCTGCCGCACCCCCACCTTCCCCCGCCCCGTGCAGGTCTCACGGCCCAGAGAGCGGCTCGCCCGCCCGGACGCTGCTCGCCCGCCTCCCCCGGCGGCCCGCGGCCAGGCAGGCAGGCAGGCAGGCAGAGGCGGGAAAGGCGCGCGCCTGCGCCGTGGGAACCGAGGCCGGAGGCGAAAAGCGGGGAGCGGGGCGGAGGGGGCCGTTGGAGCCGGGCGGCGTGCAGGGCGGCGTGTGACGCGGGGACGCCGCCGCGCGCTCCCAACGTCGCCCCGGTTTGACGCACACGGCACCAAACTGTGAGTTTCGGGGGGTCTTGCTTCGGTCGGGTCCGCCGAGGCCCCGGCTGGGTCTCGGGCGTCCGGGCCGAGGCGGTGGCGGGACGGAGGGTGGCGGAAGACGTTGCGGGGGGACCCGGCCCGCGGCGCTGGCGTCCGGGCAGCTACGCCCTAGGCTGGCTCCCAACCACCCGAAAGGACGCGTTTTGCCGCACAGGCTAAGATGGCGGCGGCGGCCGAGGAGGCGGAGTTGCTGCTGCTGCTGCTGCTGCTGCACCAGGAGCCCGGGCCGCGGGGTCCCGGAGGCGGCGGCCGCGGGGGCCGGGGGGCCGCGGAACCTTAGGTGAGCGGCGCCGGCCGCCGCCGGGCGGGACTCGGTGGCGGACGGGCTGGGCGAGCGGGCGAGCGAGGGGGGGGCTTTCCGCTCCGGCGGCGGCGGCGGCGGATCCGGTGTCGGACACAAAGGGGCTGAGCCAGGCTGCGGAGCTGGGGATGGGGGGGGGTGGTTGTTTAGTCACATGCGGCGGAGCAGCCAGTGAGCCGTAGCGGGAAGGGGGCCGAGGCCAGGAGGCCCGGAGGCCCGGGCGAGCCTGGCGGTCGCCATTGTAACGCCCGAGTAACGGGGCGGCCCGAGAGCGGGCGAGCGCTTGGTGCGGGGCCGCTGCGGGAGTCCCGGCCTGCAGCTCCTGCTCCCTCCGGGGTTCGGCGTCCACACCCCTCCCCTAGCCCTCCCCGTCTTCCCATGGGTCTGCATGCAGCGTCTCGTGCCGCTAAGTGCCGGGAAGTAACTCCGAGAGGTAAAAGGAGAAAAAAAACAAATCACTGGAAGCGTCTGGGTTGCCTGCAGATGGGTGGGCATCCGGCTACAGCTTTTTGCCTCCCCAGGTCTGATTCCCTGGCCTTTGTGTCCCCGGGAGCTTAGTCTCTGCCTGAGGAAAAGCAGGTGCGCTCCATCCACCTCTCCCGAGAACGCGAAGATGAGTTGTCCCAGACCCCTCCTCCCCGTGACTGGAAACTTAGGTGGTTTCTGGTCCCGAGACTTCCACAGACGACTCTCGTGTTGGGATGCGTCCGTGGTTTAGCGACACCAGTGGAAAAGTTTTCCTTCGACAGTTTTTTAAGTAATGCTGACTTAAAATGTAGTTGTTATAAAACTTTTTATAGCAGCTTTCAGATTTTAATGTGATAAACTCAATGAGGGAATACTCGTAGCTCTGGGGGCGGGGGGGGGAGGGGAGGCACCCAGGAATGATGATCTTGTTTTGTGTACAAGTTAAATTTCCACACAAATAGCCAAACACCATCATCTGTTCTGGCCAGCCTTGATGGACGTGTAGGGTGTGTGTGTGTGTGGGGGGGGGTGTATTAGATTTGCCTTAATTATGTCGTAGTTTAGTTTTTGGTCCCACGAAGGAAAGCATTTCAGAACTTTAACAACTGAAGTCCCCCCCCCAAAAGGAAACCTGCTGCAGTGCCCTGTGTTAAGTGTCTAGGAAATATGCTGTATTTAGGGTAGGTTTGGTGAGAAACTGAGGTTCTGTGAACCATGGCTCCCTGACTGGTACCATTGCAGTGATTTGTATATTTGTATATTGTTGTTAAAAAATCATGGTTGTATGTTTTACATCATGCATTGTATTGGAAGTAATGCATATTGAAGTGTGCATTTGAAAAGAGCTGGTACCTTGTAGTTGCCATTAATGTAATTGGCTGAAGGAATATTTAAACGCATTTAGATCATTAACTTAAATTTGAACTTTTCAACATTAGTTAAAACTTTAGTTTTCCCTGTTTATTTCCAGTTGTGTTTTCCCTTTCTTAGCTTTCCTTCTCATACATAATAGAGTATTCCTGGCTCATACAGCTTTGCCAAAGGCAAAGCTACTATGCTCATCCATTCTCTTAGCATATGTTGAGTATGATGAGTAAGGGGGTGTGATGGAAGATGGTCCTTCAACTCCTATCCTATTCCTGGTTTTGCTAGCAACTAGTAATGTTTTTTAAAACAAAGGGTATTAGTGAGGATTCCTGCTAATTAAGTAGTGTCATTAGTGAGACCACCTGTGACAATAAATTTAATGTTAGGTAATTTTGGAGCAGTGCTGCTTATATATGAATTTTGAGATTTTCCCAAAGCAGACTTTGGCCCCCAAATGTAAAAATTATATATAAAAAAATGTGCATGACAAATCTTGGAAAGTTTGAGATAACTGCCCTTATTGTTAGAAATTGCTAAGAAATAAAATAGGTGCTGAAAACCATGCTAGTACCTTTCAGTTTGTCATGTTTGGCCGGATAAATAAATATGCCTCTTAGACAACTATTTAAAATGACCTTTTAAGTGAACTACAAGTCTTTGGAAATGCAACAAGTGGTAAAATCACCTGTGGTGGGAGCTCACTGTGACTTTCTTTGTCAACTTTACAAAAACAGTTGGAATTGTTGTAAGGGATTTCAAGTGTTTTTTAGGTGACTTTTTATTTTCCCCCAAGAAGGTTGAGAGGCTGATTTGTAATTTCCAGCACTGAGTACAGCCTTGTGGTGGCTAGGATTACTTCCAGGTTGTTTGTGAGTGTCCCTTGCACACCCTCAGTGTTTTCCAGGGTTTTTTTTTAGTTTGTTAAATTGTAGGAGAGTTTGAGTTACAGTGAGACTGACTGAGACATAAAATGGTGGCGTGTCTGTCATGCCAAAGACATTGGTAGTTGTGCAGGATTAGTAGTTTGGACTCTTCTTACCGTTGCTTGTCCTAGAGCACCGTCTCAGGACTGCTTTCAAGACAGACGCACAGGGAAGGGCTTGGCGTATAGTAAACGTAGAAGTTGGTTTGTTGAGTTGTCCCTTCTGAATCTGTAGAAAACAGAATTTTTAGCAGTTTTTATAGGAAATTAAAAAGAAAAATGTAAAATTGGTGGCTTTGTAAAATCAAACGTTGGAGTGAATGGTGGATGTTATAATTTGAATATTCATAGATCTTAATGTTTCTCTGCATTTATCTGGAGTAGAGATGTGTTTTGTACGCGGAAGATCTGTGTAAACATTGAGCCTTTTGTGAGGTGTTGTCCTAAAAGTGCTGTTTGTAGGAGGAGATAGCTAGCTGCTTTTAATAGTGCCACTTAGGCCATTGAATTGGGATTTTTTAAAATGACTGCTTCTAGCACTGGCTCACCCTGCTGGTTGGCCGAAGTATCTCTCGCCCTCTCTAGCAAACAAGTACCTCATGAGAACCAGAGGGCGGAACACACTGCCTTGGGTTGAATGTGAAAAGGGGTGTTTTCATGTTTCTCAAGGCCTCCGTTTCTCTGCTCCTTAGTTTTTCTCAGCTCTTCAGGGTTGACCTGTGGGGTTGCTTCTTGTTTGAACTTAACCTGACTCTTGGGTGATTATGGGTTGCATGCTTCTGTGTTTTTAAATTGAAGATCTCCAAGATTAGAGACTTGCACTTGTAATCCTCTCATTTCTGTAGCCGAGGAAAGTTTGTGAATTTGAAGCTGACACAGGAAGACCAAGACCCTCTCCACCCTCCCAAAAATCCTCTCCCAGTTGATTGGTAATAACAAGAAAAAGTCCTGTGAGGTAACTGTAGCTCTCCAGGACAACAAAGAGGAAAAAGAATGGCTTTCTTAGGTTGGGGGAAGGGAGGCTGGGTTAAGGCTACTTTTTCTTGAGAAATTGCCTCTGTGCTAATCTTTGAATTCTCTATCTGTACAGAGTCATTCAGGATTCTTGGGCTGTTTTGTGAGTAAGAGTGCAGATAAGTGATTTATTCCAGGGAACTCAGTTGTCTTAGTTTAGATTGTGGTAGAATTGAAGTTGGTTAGAGTGGTACATAAGATTTTATGTATTACACCTTTCTTAGCATATCATACATCTTCCATTTAATGTACAATGTAAGAAAGACCAAGGTGGGGGAGTCTTGGGATTAAAGTACTGTTTACCAAACATGCTTACCTATATTCTATCATTCACTGAATTTTTAAATTTTATGGCTTTTTTTTTTTGCGGGGGGGGGGGGGGGGTTGGAGACAGGGTTTCTCTGTGGCTTTGGAGACTGTCCTGGAACCAGCTCTTGTAGACCAGGCTGGTCTCGAACTCAGAGATCCTCCTGCCTCTGCCTCCCAAGAGTGCTGGGATTAAAGTCGTGTGCCAGGATTAAAGGTGTGTGCCACCACTGCCCCGGGGTTTTTGTGGCATTTTTGTTTGTTTTTCTTGTTTCTCTCTCTAAATAGCATTGCATGTTCTGGAACTCACTATATAGACCAGGCTGGCCCAGAATCACAGAGATCCATCTTCCTTCCAACTCCTGGCTCAGTTACTTTATTACTTTTTTTTTTTTTTTTTTTTTTTTTTAGATTTTATTTATTTAGTATACAGTCTTCTGCCTGCATGCCAGCAGAAGGCACCAGATCTCATTCAAGGTGGTTGTGAGCCACCATGTGGTTGCCGGGAACTGAACTCAGAACCTCTGGAAGAGCAGTCAGTGCTCTTAACCACTGAGCCATCTCTCCAGCCCTACTTTATTACTTTTTTAAAGGTTGCTATTTTAATCTTCCAAAGTGTTTATTTGCCAACACACATATACTTGCATTTTTATCAATTCCCTCACAGTGTTAGGTGTAATTGGTACTTTCAGACCACTGTTAATTGGAGAGGGAGGGTGATTCCCAATTTGTTTGCAGATGCTGGAGTTGGGCCTGATTTCATTTGCTAATGCTGACAGATAACACAGTGTGTGTGTAAGCAGGCATATGGGATCATAGTTGAGGCAGGAAAGGATGAAGCTGCCTTCAGGTGAAACTGGCAATGTTCAAATTTAGCAGTGTGCGCACCAAGTAAGTGGAAATAACTGCAGTACCATCTTAGAATTCTATAAAGTTAGCTCCCTGGCCCATAATTCTGAGTAAATGTTGCCAAATAGTAAATGGTACTTATGGTCATTATTTACTCTTCCTACAAAAACTCAAACTTTTCACCTTTGGTGGTTTTAGAAATTTAAGTGTCCCATTTTTAGGCTATAGTTACTTTACTGTAGTTTATTACTGTTTTTAAAGATTGCTATTTTAATCTTCCAAAGTGTTTATTTGCCAACACACATATACATGCATTTTTATCAATTCCTTCACAGTGTTAGGTGTAATTGGTACTTTCAGACCACCGTTAATTGGAAATGAGAATGTTCAAAAGGATGTTAGAGCAGGCATAAAAGTGTATGTACTTTCTCTGGTTACAGAATACCTGTAACCAGGTTACAGTTCAGCATGCTCCACTTGATAACTGAAAGAGGATGAATGGGTGTACTTGGGAGTGAGTGCTTTTTATTGTTGACATCTTTGTTTGCAACAGTCTGAATTTCATTGCTGTCCTTTAAATTTTTGATCATGTGGCAGTGACCATTAGAGGAGAGAAGAAGGTGACTTGGTTATATGTGTTTGAATGCAATCCTAGACAATAGTGAGGAGGTGAGCTCCAGAGATGGCTCAGTTGGTGCCTGCTGTGCAAGCACGGGGACCTCAAGTTAGATTCTCGGTGTGCTTGTGAGAGCCAGCAGAGGCTAGTAAAGACATAATCCCTGAAGCTCTTGAGTTCCGGTTCAGTGAGACATGCTGGCCTCTGGCCTCTGTGTACATGTGCATAAACACCCAGTCTAATACCATCACCCCCCCTAAACAAAGCAAACAAGAGGCAGGAAATGTGATCTTTTCATTGGGATGTTTTTAATATCTCGGAATAGAGCATTTCCTTTGCCTGTTTTCCCTTTTTTTTCCTGCATGTGTTTGATATAATGTTATTTCCCCCCTCATTAATATTCTGTTCTTTCCCTATCACAAATACAAGGAGATATGTAAACATGAAATACTGTTTCATTTATATTTAAAAGTTATTTTCAGCAATGTAAAAATTAAGGGAAGTCTATCTCTCTTTGAGATAGGGTCTCATGTAGTTAGTTCATTGTCTAGCTGAGGGTAATCTTGATCTTGCTGCCGCCTTCCAAGTCCTGGGAATACAGACTTGCATCATTCCTCACTTGAAAAGCTACCCCTGATCCTAGCACCATAATATAGTGATGGCATTAATATGAAATTAAATTATCTAGGATGTGTCTTTGTAATGCTAATGAGGCATTTTACATACGAGGAAGTACCCCAGACTTAGAGGGTTGTAGTTAACAGATCACCAGGTTTGAGCTTAGCTGTCCCTTGATCCTGGCTGGAGACACAGAAGTTAGTTTGTAAGAAATTTATAATCGATCGTGGAGGCCAGCACTGCCCAATAGAAGCTTGAGTGGAGCTACAAGACTCAATTTAAAATTGTAGCCACACTGAAAGAAGAAATAGGTAAAAAATCTAAATATATTCCAACCCAGTGTGTCCAAAATGCTATCTTAATATGTGAAATTACTGAAATATTTGCATTCATTATCCATAACGAATCTTTAACATCCCACGCTACTACAGACATAAAGCACATTTCAGTTCAGACTAGATACATAGTTACTGTGTTGGACATTGCATGTATAGAAAGTCCTTTTTAGGGTTCTGGAGAAAGTATAAAGTTGAAATTTAATTAAAGGATGCTTGGGAAAAAGGAATGGCTGAGAAGAAAATTCCTTTTAAAAACTGATGGGAATTAAAGCACTTATACTTTGAATCCAACTGATAGATTGGAATTCTGGGTTTGGGTATGAGAAGTATAGAAACACAGACTAATAATTATATGTAGTGGGTTGTGTGTGTGTGCATAATCTTTTAGTACTTTATGAATATTGAGCTGATTTTTAGAAAAATCAATACCATGCAGAGTAAGAAAAATGCTGGAAAAATACCAAAGGCTTGTGGATCTTCTGAAATTTCCCATATGGGACATTGTTTGATTTACAGTATGATGGTGAGTGAGCAAGAAGACTGGGATTTGAGGGGTGGGTTTTAGACTTAGGTTTGGTGTAAGAACACTGGAGGCCAGCCTCATCTACATAGTGAGTCCTGGGACAGTCAGGGCCACAGAGAGACCTTTCTCAAAATCTAAAACAAAACCTACTAAAATTCAAGAAAGTTATGCTGTCTGTAATGGAACGGATGGATTTTGAATGAAATATTTGAGTCCAGTCAAATATGATGCTGAATTTTTAATTCATATAGTACATAACTAGTCATAGTGTAAGAGATAATTGATAAAAGAGCTAATAGGAAACAGTCAATAATTAAAGTTAACAATCTGGATATCAGTTTCTGTTATTAAGTAGGTACTTGTTTTAAAAACTTGGAACATTTGGAGAGGCCCTCATGCTTGGCAGGCGAGTGCTCTGCCTAAGCTATACCTTGTGCTCAACATTAGGGGGAAGTGCTTGAAGATTTAATGCCCTGGCTGGTACATGTTTTTATAGTTCATGTGACTTATCCTTACTAGACTTTCTAAGGGCTCCTTAATGAATATGTTATGTTTTATAATGTCTAGAAGTTTATAATGTGTAGAAGATCATTCATGAAATGGAATTAGGAAAAATGTGAACATTACAACAGTAATAAAATTTAAATATTTTTTCTGCTTTTTAAAGAATTATTAAAGAATTCAACAGTTCAGAAAATTTGGAGTAAATGAAATTTTACAGTTTTAAGATGGTAATGTGTTAGTTTTGAAATAAATTTACATTTTAGCCATTTTAACAGTTAATATTAGCTTACAGTTAGTAGTTTTTGGAAACTTGGGAGAATAGCCACATTTGACTCTGTCTTGGTTATCTATCATTGCTTAAAGAAAAATATGTTTCCCTTGTGTCAAGTGGGAACTAGACTTTTCATCTGTGTTTCTCAGATTGGGAGTTTGTGTAGATAGCATGGGTGAGGAGAGGAGACAGCAGAAAACAACTCTGATGGTGTGTGGGTACAGGAAGTTAGGGTTGCTTTCTGGAAACCCCACTCCTCTAAAGTAGGTAGTCCAAACTTTATGCCTCTGTGGCTCCTGAGCTTCAGGAATAGGGCCCTGTGGTGTGCTTCCTGTGGCCGTGGGTACCTGTAAGTTGAACGGTAATGGAAAATGGCTCCCTGCAGGAACATGCAGCGGTGGGGAGGACACCCGGATGTTCTAAACACTCCCTGTCTACAGAAAGAAGTACTCGAACAGGAGCAGTGGAAGACAGCGTGATGTGGTGACCATCATTGGTTAGCAGTGCTGTTAGAAACAGTGCAGGCAGCACTGTAGTAGACACACCCCTGCTGGCAATTGCCTGCCTGCCTTCTGGTTGCCTTCCTTTCCAAGCCTGGTTTTCCTTCCAGAGGTAGTTACCGGAGACTTAACCCGTATTGACTTCTGCTCTTCTTTATTAAAAATTTGCTGGGTTTTGCTTGTTTGTTTTGTTCTTTTGGCTTGTTTGTTGTAAGACAGGATCTCACTCTGGCTGCAAATCAGAGATCACCTGCCTCCTAAGCTGGAATTAAAGGCTTGTGCCACTCTACCTGGCCTTGCTGTATTTAAAAAAAAAAAAAAAGTAACATAATGAAAACAAAAAATGGTAAAACAAAACAAAACAAAAACACCCCAAAACTAAAACAAATGATACTTCTATGCCACAACAATTGAATGAAGAGAGAATTGTTCATTAAAAAGCTCGGTGTGCTAAACACAATATTAGATTTAAATCTGTGTGATTAACAAATGACTTTGAGACATAAACAATAAACTTCCTCAAAAAATTGGTAACACTAGCTTTGGATCTTAATTTACCTTTTAGACTTTTACAAATCAAGTACATGAAAACTAAAGATGGGTCAGATTTGAATAGCAATGTTTTATTTAATAAGGTAATCCTAACATTCCCAGTATGTTTTCTCGAATTCCTGCCGATTGTATTTTATTAAATGTCTTTATAAGTGGTATATTGGGGTCTGGAGACTCATGGGTCAAGAGCACTTACTGCTCTTGAATATAAATCTTCTAAAAAGGTTGTACATTGGCCTCAGAGACTTTTAATGTAATATAAAAGATTCTATAGGTCACGTTGTTTTACTGTAGTGTTCAGTAGAACTTGATGTTGCTACTGAGACCTTGCTACTGTGCGTTGCTCAAGTTTGAAGAAAATGCTGATTAACTTTTGAGCATGGTGGGTTTAAATAGCATCCCACGAGAATGGTGATAGTAAACTCTATAAGAGAGTGACCACTGAAGTAAAGCCTGGCACCAAGTAGTGACTGACACTCAGTGAAAGGGACCTGTGCCTGGTCATGAGTTGGCTGCAGGTACCATTAAAAGAACTTTCTAAAACCCTGTGAAGCAGGCAACACTCATGGGATCTTTTACCTTCAAATGTCTTTTTCTATTTTAAAATTTTTATTTTTCATTTTACATACCAACCCCAGTTCCCCCTCTTCCCCCATGCCTACCTCTCCCCCTTCCCACTCCCCATGCACTCCTCAGAGGGGGTAAGACCTCCCTTGGGGAATAAACAAAGTCTGTCATAGTCATAGCAAGTTGAGTCAGGACCAACCCTCCTCCCCCCCAATCAAGGTTGAAAAAGGTATCCAACCATAGTGGGTGGGCTCCTAGAAGCCAATTCATGTACTCGGGGTAGGTCCTATTTCAACACTGCCAGGCTCCCTACCCCAACAAATCAAAGCTGCATAACTGTCACCCACATTCAGATCGCCTAGTTCAATCCTATGCCGGTTTTCTAGCTGTCAGTCCATGAGGTTTTTAGTTTTTCGAGTCAGGGTTTCTCTGTAACAGCCCCAACTGTCCTGGAACTTACTTTGTAGACCAGGCTAGCCTCAAACTCACTGAGATCCACCTGTTTCTGCCTCCCAAGTGCTGGGATTAAAGTGTGCCACCACTGCCCAGCCCCTATCATGCTCTGGACTCCTCCTTGTTCGTATGATCCCTCCTCCCTCTCTTCAACTGAACTCCAGGAGATCAGCCTGGTGCTTGGAAATCAGTTACTGAATGTAGGTTTTAGGATGACACTTAGGGCAGTCACCAATCTGATTACAGGGGAAGGCCTATTCAGACACCCAATTCCCTATTACTAGGAGTCTTAGCTGGGGTCATCCTTGTTGATGCCTGAGGATTTCTCTAGCACCAGGTTTCTCCCCAACCCCATAATGGCTCCCTCTATCAAGATCTCTCTTTCATTGCTTTTCCCCTCCGTGCCTCCTCCAACTTGGTTTTCTTGATCCCTCATGCTCCCATTCCCTCTTTTCTTACCCCCCCCCCCATTTCTTTTCTTAGACTGAACTGGAAGCCCTGAGTCAATGAGAATAACTAGGCTGAGCTCAGGTTAAGGGTGTGTACCTAAACTTGGGGAGGATCACGACATGTTGAAGTCGAAATCAACACCAGCCTGTTTTCTCCTCAGTTCTGTCAGGATCCTATTCCCAGATGCAAGATTGGAGAATTCATCCTTTTACAGAAAACTGGTGTGAGAAAGGAAAAACAAAACCTCAGTTGATAACAGAAGACAACCCAGGTAAATAACTTGGACAATTCCTAAGTGACTTTGAAGTGCGGGCTCCTAGGACTGAGGACCACCACATTGCAAGAAAACCATAAATGTTAACTGTACTTTGTTTTGAGATGTATAAAAGGACAGTGAGGAAGGCTCTTAAAAGTTAAGAATAGGAGACAATAGGGTGGGAAGTTGAGGGCACTGAACACTTAATAGAAGAGTTAGGAGTTGAGAATCTTAATTGAAGACTGGATGACAAAGTTAAATCTTCCACAAAGGATAACAAGGGATGTAAAGTGGGGAGGATAAAATCAGAACACACTTGGAGGTTGAGCCTGGGAAAAACAATTACAGACTAGAAAATGAATGGAAGGGGTTAGTGGTTGAGCAAGAGTTGAGTTTTCCATAACAAGGGAAGCCTGGTGGAGGTGCACACTGTGGGCTAGGGTGGACAAAGCAGGATTGTGAATTTGAGACTTGCCTGGGCTGTGGAACTAGCTCAAGTTCAACCTGAGTGGTGTAGTGTAGAAAGACGATGTCTCAAGAATTGAAAGAAAAGGGGGAGGCTCAGAGGATGGAGGGATTGGGCTGGGCTGTAGCTCGATGATAGAACACTTGCCTAGCATGCCCAAGGCTCTGGGTTCAATCCCAGGAAAACACACATGCACGCACGCACGCACGCACGCACACACGCGCACACACACACACACACACCGTAGAGAATGGTGAGCATAGTGTTTGAAAACATGTCCATGTTGAAGTTTTAGACACCGGAAATGAAGGGAAGGCCATAAGTGTTGATAGAAAGGGTTATGGATCAGCACTGGAAAATGATTGATAATGGGATAATGCTTTCAAACAAAGTCCTGAAGGAAAGCTATTCTTATATGTCACTCATTTGCACTCTGCTAATTTGCCACACGTAAGAGCAGCTGTAAAATCCCAACACTGTTGAGAACCTTCAGTTCAGATGCAGTGTGCTTTAGGATGTTACTGAAAGGCACATGCTGCTTAAAAAATGATGGGTAAACTAGAAGAGGAATGACCCCATACTAGATATGGCTGAATAGAATTCCTGGAATGGGGGTAGAGAGAGAACCCAGGATGCAGGGGTTTGAAGAGTAACCAGTTTAAATTGGGGTAGGAAGATGAACAGTTCTACATGGTATGTCGTTGGGTAGAACAAAGCCCTGTAATGCTTCAAACCAGAACTTAGATTATTTCAAGTCTTACTTGAGAGAGAGAGAGAGAGAGAGAGAGAGAGAGAGAGAGAGAGAGAGAGAGAGCGCTACAGAGTCAGAGTGTATGTGTGTGTGTGGGGGGAGAGAGAGAGAGAGAGAGAGAACACCTTCAGAGGTCAGAGGCTTACATACTCTTAGAGTTGGAGTTAGAGACACTTGTGAGCCACTCAATGTAGGTGTTGGGAACTGAACTTGGGTTTTTAGAAGAGCAGAAAGTGTTCTCATCTGCTGAGCCCTCTGTCCAGTCCCTGGAAGCAGAACTTTTGCAGATTTCAGAGGTGTTTTTGTTTGTTTTGAATATTTAAGTGGAATTTACCAACAGAGCATCAGATGCCCTAAAAGTTTTAGATTTAGGAGCTCTAGCTTTCAGAATTTTGAATGAGGGCTGTTTGTACAGCTTTTGTGACTTAGATTTGTAAGGGGTATTTGAATTTCTTTTAATGGCTGTCTGCTCTTGGTATGTGACTAGTATTGTCCTGACAGAGTTAGGAAGTGCTCTAGGTTTTGAAAGTTTGAGGAGTTGGAGTAGATGTAGATGTCACTAGAGAAGGCAGCTGAACCTCTTTCTGGTAGGTCTGTTCAGATTTCTTATATCTTGAGTCAGCTTTGGCAGTTCATTAATTTTTAATAGGAAAGTGTCACAGATTTGCATGTCATCCTTGTATGGAGGCCTTGTTACTGTGGAGAGGCTTACTTAGATAACTATTACTGTAAAGTAACTTGGTGGATAAGAAAATTGAATTATGTGCTATTAGAACGAGGGTACAAGTCAGCCAGGAAATGTTTGTGGCTTTGGCTGAGGCTTGGTCATGAGTTCGTTTAGCAGCAGGTGACTGGCTCTCTGGCCCCTCAGCTAGCGTCTCCTGTTATTCAGGGCGGTCCTCAGCTGTAGCTGCTCTAGGATTGGGTGAGGCAGCTGAGAGACAGCTGAGATAGCCTGTCAGACTTCAGGTAAGAGTGTTTCCGTGGTGGCAGCAGGATTCAGAAACAGCAGAAGACACTGCTGCCATCCCTTACACTGTCAGCTCAAGAACTAACTTGGGGTTGGGATTGGAGAGAAGACCATCTCTTTGTGGGTTTCATTGACAGTGCCTTGATGGGTGATTATGTAATACAGAATACAGGCTGGATTTTTGCAATTATGTGTTTTATTTTATTTGTATTCGTTTGTGTGTGTGCTTTGTCTGCATGCATGTCTATATATCATGTGCATACAGTACCCTTGGAGGCCAGAAGAGAGCATTGGATCCCCTGGACTGGAGTTAGAGGTGCGTGTGAGTCACCCTGTGGGTGGGTAATGGGAATGAATAGAACCTAGGTCCTCCGGATGAACAGCCAGTCCTCTTTTTTTTTAATTCATATTTTTGAGATTATGATTTAATTATATTTCTCCCTTTTCTTCCCATCAAATCCTTTAGTATATACCCTTCCCCACCCTTCTAATCAGGACTTCCTTTTTTCACTGTTGTTAATACACATTATGTATACATATATATTCCTAAAAATAACCTGTTTAGTCCATGTACTGCTACTTTTATATATGTCTTTAACGCTGACCATTTGGCATTGGACAATCAATGGTGTGCTCTTTGTTGGGGAAGGCCACCTCGCCCATTCCCAGCTTTTCTTGGTTGCCTGTCTTTCTTTTTGTAGGGTTAAAGACTCATGGGTTTTCTCTGTCCACATTGGCATGCATTGGTTTCATCCTGGTTCAGGTAATGTTTGGGCAATTGTGTTGGTGAGGCGTTATGGGTCTAGCTCCTGATATTCCTAGTAGGCACATCTCAAAGCAAACTCCCTCATCCTCTAGCCCTTGCCATCTTTCCACCCCTCCTGTTCCCTGAGCCTTAGGTGCCCCAGTGTTTTGTGGATTGTCCATTGGGGCTGGACTCCACAACTCTGCTTTTTGATTGGTTGTAATTTTCTGTAGTGGTCTCTATCTGTTACAAAGAGAAGTTTCCTTGATGGGGGGTGGTGGTGAGGACTACACTTATTTGTGGGTATAAGGACAAATATTTAGAAAGTAGTTAGTGATTATGCTGCTTTAGTCATTTGTGGTTGCAGATTCTCCTCCATAACTGAGTTCACTAGCAATAATAGTTAGTTACCGAGGTTTCCATTACTACCTGGTATGATTTCCCTCTTGTTGACTGGGTCTACAATTCTATTAGAGGTTGTTGGTTACCACTGAAGTATTCGTGCCTCTGCTGCTCCCTTAGGGCTGTAGAACCCTGTTGGTTGTTGATGTAGTTCATAGGCAGCACAGCTGTGTATGACTACTGGTTATCTTCCCTCCTTTGGAAGCTTGCATGGTGCCTTCTAGTATAAGAGCAAGCTAGCCTCAAGAAGGCATGTTCAGGTCATTTCCCACTAAGAAGACTTTGGGGTAGTCAGTCTAGTCTTCTTAGTTGATGAGTTGTTTTTCTAGTTCCTGAATTCTGTTTTGTAGAAATTCAGCCTGTAAAAAGTAGGTTAGATTTATAAAATTTTTTTTGTACTTTAACAGAAATTGCATGGTCATTGTCCATTTAATAGTACAGGTGATTCTGCTATGTATGTTTCATAAAATATGTTATGAGATTTTGGAAGCATCATTTATATATTGAATTACCAGTTATAGAGATGTTGGTAACTTCACTCTTTTGGTTGTCAGTTACATTATTTTTGAGAATTTATTACTATTCTAACTTTTGTAATTTGAAATTAGGATTTTTCCTAATTCAAATTTGGCATGTTTGAATATTTTAAGTTATGGATAAATGGCTGTCAAGTCACATGTTTAAACTTAAAATTTGGACAGATCTGGTAGCTATAGATACCCCATGGACTTATCACTGTGCCGTGCTAATAAACATGCCCATTACTTTCAGAATTCATTTTAGATCCCTTTTGTACTGATTGTTAACTAATCAGAGATATTTCCTATTCTGTCTGAAAGGCATAGGTGTGATTTCTGGTTCTCTGCGAGTCAGGGGCAGTCTTCCTTATCTTTTGGGATGACTTTCAGTTTTGACTAATTTCTGTGTAGGGTTCATAACTCTCTCATGTTAGACACTGACAGGTGTTCTGTCTCTCTTCAATTCTCCATACTTTGCCCTGAAGTTGCTGGTTGTGTGTTTTTGGACTTGCAGCTCAGTCTTTTGTCAGAGACCACCACATTCTCCCTGGGAATGGGGGTATGTATTTTCTTCAGGCACCAGATTGCTGCTCCATTTATTGGTTTACCTTTTGGTTTACCTTGAAGACTATTAATGATGCATGCATGCATGTCTGTCTGTCTGTCTGTCTGTGTGTGTCTATGTGTCTGTGTTTTTTTTTTTTTTTCTTTTTTTTTTCTTAGGCTATTTTGGCAGAAGGGTAAAGTTAATCTGTTATTCCACCTAGGCTATGATATGTGTTTTTTCCCCTTTATGTTTTTATTGTGTTGAGGAACATATAACATTTAAATATATATAATATATATATATATATATATATTATATATATATATATGGTTTTTTTTTTGTAATTTTTTGTTTTAAACATTCGGGTTTTTTTTGTTTGTTTTTGTTTGAGACAAGGTTTCTCTGTATAGCAGCTCTGGCTATCTGTAGACCAGGCTGGCCTCAAACTCATTGAGAACTGAGATCCACCTGCCTCTCCCTCTTCAGTGCTGGGATTACATACAGGTATGCACCACCACCGCCTAGCTAAAAAAGACTTATTTATTCCCTGTGTATGAGTGTTTTGTCTGTGTGTATGTCTGTGTACCATGTGTGCGTTTGATGGTCAAGGAGACCAGAAAAAGGTATCAAATCCTCTGGAACTGGATTTACAGGTGGTTGTGAGCCACCATGTTGGTGCTGGGATTCAAACCTAGGTCTGCAAGAATAACACTCTTAACTACTGCGCCATCTCTCCAGCACCAGGAACATACAAACGTTATGGCAAACTCATCCTAAATGTTGTCAAGTGTACAGTTCACTAGGGTTAGTCATTTTGTGAAGCAGATCTCTTTGACTTTTTTAGTACTAGGAAACTGGAATTCTTTGCCAATCACGTTCTTATTTTTTGTGTCCATTCTCCAATTACATTTTGATAATGTCTTTCTTAACTATGGTTTTGACTAGATATTTCACAGGAGGAGAATCATACCGTATTAACTTTTGTACTTGTCTCCAGTTTCATCCATGTTATATATGACTTGTATGTAATTAACTTTGCAGACTAACAGTATTTCATTATATATAGGAATATGTAATCTTTATTCAACTGTCCATTAATGAGTTGCTTCCATGGTATGAGTATTGTGGATAATGTTGTTACAGATGTAGGTACATGAAGTTCTGCTTTGAATTAGTTTTTTAAGTCCTTTGCCCTTAAAAAAGATTAGGTCATTTGTTATTTGTTGTTATAAATCCTCTATGTACTATGATAGTTACTCCATATTATTATATCATTGTTTCCAACGAAATGCAGGAGTCTTGAGGGATGACATCGTATCTGTCAGTGTTCACTTCCTTTGCTTTTTGGTGTTGAACCAAGGAATTGTAGCTGTGGCCAGCAACCTGAACCTTTTTCTCTAGTTTTCATTTAGGAGTTTTGTGTTTCTACATTGTATGATTTTTACCCATGTGAATTGTCTGTCTTTGATTTGCATGTGGATGTCAGGCTTTGCCAAGATCACTTCTTCAAGAGATGTTTTTCTCCATGGTGTATTCTTGGTACCTTTATGAAAAACCATTTAAACTTATGGTAGCATTTGTTTCTGGGTTGTTTTTTTCCATTGGTTTTCATAAGTTTGTCATTTTTACTGTGTTCTGAAATCAGGAAGTGTCAAGTCTTGTTGAAGATTGTCTTGGCTCATTGGGGTCTGAGATTACATCCAAGTAGCTATTTCTGTTTCTACAAATCTGTCGGGGGGTTTTGACAGGGATTGCATTTATTGTAGATTGGGTTAGGTGATTTTTGCCATTTTAACTTCATGTGTTTGTGTCTTTAATGGCAGTAATCCTTTCCTATTTTCACTGTACACTTTCTTTTCTTGGTTAATTCCTGAATATTTTTTAAAATGGTATTATAGATTTTTGTTTTCTCAGGTTTTTTTTTTTTAATTTTTAAATTTTTTTGGATCATCACTGTTGTGTATATAAATAAGTGTTTTTAATGTGACTTTGTATTCTGCTACATTGCTCAATTTGTTAATTAGCAGCAACAGGATTTTATTTTGGACTCTGTAGGGTGTTCTTTTAGGATCATCATTCATCCCTAGGCAAAGATAATTTTCCTTTTTCTGAATTGGATGCATTTTATTATTTGCCAAATTGTTACACATAAATTTCTGGTGCTGCATTGGATGGGAGTAAGACTAGGGAGTTCTGTTTTGTTCCTGGTCTTAAAGAGGACACTTTCAGTCTTTGACTTGAGTGTTTTCCTTGGGCTTTTCACCTGTGTAATCATTTAAGTCTGTGGTCTGTGGGCAGCAAGCATCCAGAATAACTGTGAATGTTGCCAAATATGTTTGTAGATGCCAGCGCCATACTGCAGTTGGATACCCCTTAATTGTATAGTTTTAATTAGGTTGAAGTGCTTTCCATATTTAGTTTTATAATAAAGTGGTGCTGAGTTTGATTGGGTGGGTTTTGTACATCATCAGAGATAAAGCTTACACACACACACACACACACACACACACACATACACACACACACACACATACACACACACACACACACACAAACACACACACGTTGCTGTTTATTTATTAATTGCTCTTGTGTTGAGCTATCCTTGCATCCAGAAATGTGACTCATGTGCAGTTCTGTAATGCTATTGTTTTGCTACTACTTGACTTGAGCTATTCATATCCTTCATTAGAGATACTAGATTAGCCTTTGTCTTGATTTGGTTTCAAGATAATCTTGACCTCATAGAATGAGTTTGAAGTATACTTCGGTTCTTTGGTAGAATTCTCTAGAGGAGCTGTCTTGTTTTGAGCTTATCTTAGTTGAAAAAAAAATTAAAGCCTTAAAAAAACATCTTAATATGTTTAGGTATTTTGCCTACATGTATGTGTGTGGACCATGAGGCCAAAGAGGGTGTTAGATCCCCTGAAGTGGAGGTTGTGAGCCACTGAGTGTGCTGGGAGTTGGACCTAGGTCCTCTGCAGGAGCACCAAGTGCTTTGAATCACCTCTCTAGCCCCTTGGTTGAAAATTTTTAATTACTTCATCTGTGTTATTCATGTCTCTGTGGACCAAAGTATGTGACAAGAATATTATGGCCCATGACTTTAGAGGTTTTCAGTGTAGCAGCCCACTGAGTTCATGGCAGTATTTGTGGCAGGAACTAGAGGCCTATATGCTTCCAAAGGCCCACTGAATGTGACCTACTTCTGCCAGTTAGGCCCCACATGATAAAGGTTCCATGCTGGGGACCAAGTCTTCAAGTATGTGGGAGACATTTCAGATTCAAACCGTAATAGCATCTAGTCTTTAGTTATCGGTTATTCAGAGATTTTTCTTGTCCTGGGTGTGTGTGTGTGTGTGTGTGTGTGTGTGTGTGTGTGGTTATTCAGAGATTTTTCTTGTCCTGGGGGTGGGTGGTGTGTGTGTGTGTGTGTGTGTGTGTGTGTGTGTGTGTGTGTGTGTGTGTGTGTGTGTGTGTGTGTGTGTGTGTGTGTGTGTGTGTGTGTTCGTGCGCACACATAGGTGCCTGCAGAGTTAGAAAAGGGCATTGTATCTCCTGAAGCTGCAGTTACAGGTGGTTGTAAGTCACCCAACCTGGGTGTTAGGAACTGAACTTTGGTCTTCTGGAAGAGTAGCCAGTTTTATTGACTTCTATCCGAAGTAATTATCTTTTAAAGCATGTATTCACTTGTGGGTTTTCTAATTTGTTGGCCATTGTGGTTCACTGTGTCCCATCTGGTCTTCTGACATCATTTCCTTTGCAATATCCTCTCTGTTTCTGCTTCTAGTGGTCTTCTCTTGGTCTCACTTTTGTGGATCTTTTGAACTGATCTATGACTTAATGTTTATCGTGCCCTTCTTTCTAACTTGGTTCAGCTTAGTTCTCTCTCTAGTTCATTGAGGCACAGTTAGTTTCTGAATTCGCTAGCATGTCTATGTGGATGCATTGATTGATTAAGAGTGAACACTTTGTTCCATGGTACCGCAAATAACCGAGGACTTTAGTTAGCCTGAACTACATAGCAAGGTCTTGTCCCCAAAGTACCTTTGGCTTTCAGTTTCATTGCGTTAAAGTCGGTCTGAAATTCTCAACACTTGTAACTTTGTATCTGAATGTTTGATTGCTTTTCTGAATGTCATTTTCTAAAATATATTTGTCTCTTCAGCATATTTTTCCTTTTCATAAAGATGTTATTTTGGTACTTTTGTTATGATTACAGAGTCAATGTTGTCCCATATTATTAACTAAAGACATTTCCCCTGTTTCTTCGTTTTTTTTCCCCTCTACTATTCCTTTTCAGTTCAATATATAGCACCTAGCATTTGGTTGCCACTTTCTGTAGATGCCTCATGACATGTTTTTAATGACTTTAACATTTTTGAAGAGTATTGGTTGGCTGCATTAGAAGATGTCTGTTGCAATGTGTTTTCTCAGGGTTAGGATGTAGTGGGGCCTCAGGAAGATTATTTGACAGTTTAGTCTTCTCCCAAACCCTGCTGAGATACATACATGAGCTGTGCTGCCTGCCCTTCTTGTTCTCTTTCCTGTGCCCCCTTCCCTAGTGCACATCTGTAATCTGTACACCACCACCCCCTCCAAAGGTGAATGTTTATAAAAATGCACCCACATTATATAGAAATTGTTCCATAATTTTGTACATCTGGAAGTGTAGAATTGTCACTATTTCTGCCCCACATCTTCAGATCAGCACTCTTAGGTCACAACAGTTGGTCTCTAGTGTTTCTTGCTTAATCCTAGTTTAGGATTTCTGGTTTCAGACCTTCCGCAGGGATAGAACCCGTAACACCCAAAACCCGTCCTGATGAACCGACTGACTCAGTGAAGCCAGGGGCGCTGGGGTGACGCTGTCAGTTATTTTGAGTAGTGTTAATGTTTATTTCTTTAGTTCTTGAAAATGTGAACTTGATTATTTTTATATTATATTTTAATATCTTGAATGGTTTCAGAACTAACTGCCCATAGTCTGAATTACCATTGCTCTGTTACTAAAATTGATGAAAGTAAGTTACATAAAAAAATTTTAAGAACTACAAATTATGTTTCTTTAAATATATATGTGTGTGTGTGTATATATTACATGTATGAGTGTGTGTATTGGTACCGTGTATACAGTGTTGACAGATGTCAGAAGAGGGCATCAGAAATTCTGGAGTTATAGACAGCGAATGGTGCCTCGTGGGTGCTGGAAGCCAAACCTTGGTCCTCTGCAGGAATAGCAAGTGCCTAGAACCACTGAACCATTCGTTTCTCCAACACCTACATTTTTGAAGTTTCTTGCTGGGATAGATTATTGCTCCCCTTGAACAGGTATTTTATTGAGCAATATTAGATTAGTTGTTGAACAGTTTTAGATGTTTTATGAAGAAAATAAATTTATAGTTTTAACTTAAAACAGTGCACAGTTTTTCCTACTTGAAATGAAATAAAAAACTAAATGATGGTTTTTACATGTATTCTTTTAGGCTTGATTTAGTTTTGGATGAAATTATTCTTGCATCAAGATGTTAATAAGCCAAAATTTAGGTAAGTAGACAACTCTATTAAATGTCACATGTCAAAGTAGGAATAATAAAAATAGTTTATATTTTGAAAGCATGCCTGTGAGTTTAGAATTAAGGAGTTGTTTTTAAAATTTGCAATATGCTGTATTAATCTTTTGACCAACTTGTTTCAGTTGATTTATTTACAAGGAGTCAATAAACAACCATAAAATGGTAAAGCTGTAGTTGGTATTTTCTTTTTACTCTTGGGGAAGGCCCACCACCCAGCTCCCAATAAACACATAGAAACTTATTCTTACTTATGAATGCCTGGCCTTAGGTTAGCTTGTGTCTAGCCAGCTTTTCTAACTTAAATTATCCTGTTTTTCTTTAACTACATTTTGCCTCTGGGTTTTTACCTTTCTTTATTCCATATATCCTCCTTTCCTTTTTACTCTATTGCTGGCTGGGTGCCTGACCCCTGGCATCCTCCTCTCCTCCTTCTTTTCTCTCTCGCTTTCTTCCCAGATTTCTCCTCCTATTTATTCTCTCTGCCCCCCCCCCTGCCCCCAAGCCCTGCCTGTCCTTTCTCCTGCCTAAGTATTGGCCATTCAGTTCTTTATTAGACCAATCAGGTTTTTTAGGCAGGCAAAGTAACACAGCTTCACAGAGTTAAACAAATGTAACAATAAATAAATGTTCCACATCATAAATGAATGTAACACATCTTAAACTAATGTGAAGCAATCTTAGTTTTCTTTCTTTAGTATTGAGGCTAAAGCTTACAGGCTCCTAGTGTTACTGTAACATGTTAAAAAATCTGATTGGTGTTGCTTTAGCCACTGGCCAGTGCAAGATGTGTTGGCTGCTTTGTTTTCTCTGTAGTGAAGAGAATATATTTCCCTTCTGTAGATTTTACCTTATTTCCTTTAACAAAGGTTGTAAGCCATGTCTTCTGTGTGTTATGTGATGTTTGGAGCCTGTATGTTTAGTCACACATGTGCATGTGTGTGGAGGCCAGATGTTGACATCAGGTGTCCCCCATTTTATTTCCTGAGGAAAGGCTCTCCCTGAGCTTGGTCTCCCTGGAGTTACAGCAGACCACTCTGCCAGCTTTGACGTGGTGGCTGTCTCTGTGTCCTCAGTCCTCGTGCTTTCACAGAGAGCACTCTGTTCCACTGCTTCATCTCCCCAGTCCCTGAAGGACGTTTCTGATGTCCCATTCTGACTGGTCTTCTAAAGATTGGTGACTTTTAGCCAACTTAATTTTGATGTTGTTTTGTGTCTGAGATGTGAAAGAATGTTTTTCAAATTGTATGCTTTTAAATTGATAAAAACGCATATCAGTAAGTAAACATGGCTTTGAAATACAGAGTAAAAATAGAACAATAACATTGGTCACTTGTGGGTGTCTTGAAGTAGGGAAGAAGCTTGCTTGCACTATGCTCTAAGGCCCTGTCAGTATTCCAGTTGCTAGTTAAATATGCAGTGCCTATTTGAACACTTTGTTTGGTTATATGTTTGGAAGACACAGGTTTGGCTTATTTGAAATTCTTTAGGACTTGGATGTTTACTTTTATTTTTTGTCATATTATAAACTTTGAGTGGTAATGTGAACTTTAAAGCACAGTATTGATGACTATATTGTAATTTACATAGAACCACTTATTTAGATAAAGATATAGAATGTTTTGTTATCTCAAAAAGTTCCTTCTCTTTAATAGCCTTCTGCTGAAGTAAGCTTTGCTAAATTTCATTAGCCTGGTTTTAATTTTTGAACTTGTTGTACATAGAATTATATAGTTTGTATCATTTTTTAAAGTCTTATGTTGGTGATTTTTATTTATAAAAATACCAATTCTTAATATTCTTATTATTGAGTAATATTTTCTTGTATGAATGTACCATATTGTTTATGTGTTCTGTTCATAAGCTTTTGTTCTCAGTTACCAGTATGTCTCCTCTACTCATGTCCCTTTTCTGTTCCCTACCACTAGCAGAAGAAAAGTAAGCTTTCTGTATTATGATATATAATTACTTAACTGTGCCCACCTGCATTGCCAGTATTCTTCCCATGAGTTGCAGCCTTTCTTCTGAGTCATTATGTCTTGGGTTGTCTCATGAACGTGGAGCCAAAGCTGGCCTTCTGTAGTAGGTTGTTGTCTGAGTTATTGGTTCTGTTGCTGTGAAGTGACATCTTGATTAAGGCAATTTATAAAAGAAAGCATTCAATTTGGGCACACAGTTCCAGAGGGTTAGTCCATAATCATCTTGAGGGTGACAATGGAGAAAGAGACAGAATCACTGTCATCTAAGAACTGTGGATGGTTTTGATGACTGTGGCTTAGGCAGCTTGCCATCATCTTTTTTGTTTTATCATTATAAACATTTATATCATACATACACAACACACCCTCAAATGATTTATTTGCAAAATAGAAAGCATTTTAACAGTTTCATTTTTTTTCTCCTTAATGTCTGAAATTTGGCTAGTGAGGTTGGCTGTTGGAGTCAGCTGAGGGTTTTATGCCCGAAACTAGATTGCCTCCTAGCAATTCTAAAACAAGAAGAGGTTCTTCCTCTCTGGGATCAATTTGTTTCTTTTCTTTTCTTTTTTTTAAATTTTATTTATTATGTATACAGTCCTCTGCCTGCATGCCAGCAGAGGGCACCAGATCTCATTCAAGGTGGTTGTGAGCCACCATGTGGTTGCTGGGAATTGAACTCAGGACCTCTGGAAGAACAGTCAGTGCTCTTAACCTCTGAGCCATCTCTCCAGCCCACTTTGTTTCTTTTTTTTATTATATATACACACACGCTGCCCACTGTTCATTCTTCTAAAAGTTTTTTTGTTGTTACTGTTGAACATGTCTCTATTAACTTGTGTTTCTTTCTGGATGCAAAGTGTGTGGTTTTGTTGTTGACACTGTTTGAGTTGTGTAACTCTGACTCCTTGATTTGCATATCTATAAATTTTAGACTAGATTTTCTCTTCAGGTTCTTTAGGTGCCCCTCGATTTCAGAATCTTCCTCTAGTGTGGCCCTGAAGAAAAGAACTGTTTTCATTGGTTGGAGATGGAAGAGGATGGGCAGAGGGAAGCTTGCACCAAAATTTGAATTTTAGAAGTTATTTTGTAAAGGTTTAATTTAACTGGGTATTCATGTTGACAAATTTATTGGCATTTTATTTCTTTGTGGTTTTGAGACAAGGTCTCACTGTGTAGCCTAGGATGGCCTCAGACTTGTTGCACTCTTCCTGCCTCATCTGACTGTGTGATGGCTATTCTTGGCTGTCAACTTGACTACATCTGGAATTACCTTAACTCCAAGCAGCTAGATAAACCTGTGAGACATTTTTCTTGTGTTTGTTTTTTGTTTGTTTGTTTGTTTTGAGACAGGGTTTCTCTGTGCAGCTTTGGAGCCTATCCTGGCACTCACTTTGTAGACCAGGCTGACCTTAAACTCACAGAGATCCGCCTGCCTCTGTTTCCTGAGTGCTGGGATTAAAGGCGTGTGCCACCAATGCCCAGTGAGGGATTCTTTTTCAAAGATTTTTCTTTTTCTTTTTTCTTTTTTCATTTTTTTCAAAAAATGTATCCCTGCAGGCCAGAAGAGGGCACCAGATAGCATTACAGATGGGTGTGAGCCACCATGTGGTTGCTGGGAATTGAACTCAGGACCTCTGGAAGAGCAGCCACTGCTCTTAACCGCTGAGTCATCTCTCCAGCCTGGGATTTTTCTTAATCAAATAATATGAAGTGGGCAGACCCACCTTTAATCTGGGCCACACCTTCTCCTGGCAGCCTCTGTGAAGCTCTTGCTCTCTGCTGCTTGTCCTCTGGCAAGTCCACTCCTTCACTGGCATTGGAGGCTACTTCTTTGGGATTCCAGCATATACTGGAGACCAGCTGAGGTATCCAGCCTCAAGGACTGGACAAGTATTGGGTTCTTAGACCTTCCATTGGCAGACAGCCATTGTTAGATTAGTTGGACCACATACAGCCTGTAAGCCACTGTAACAAAATCTCACATATATATTAATTTATCAGTTCTGTTCCTCTCGAGAACCTTGACTAATACAACTTCTTAATAATACGTCCTACAACTTCTGTTTACAATTTTTTGTCTTTAATTTCTTTTAGCAATCTTTTTTAGTTTTCAATCTGCAAGCTAGTTAAGTTTATTCCTTGAGTGTTTTTGTCTCTGGGATACTATAGGAAGTAGAACTGTTTTGTTAGTTTCCTTTTTGGTTTGCTCATGGTTAATTTCTGATATACACAGCTTGTCTTTGTGTATTGATTTTGTGTGTGTGTGTGGTAGTAGGAGTAAGAGTAGTAGTAGTAGAGTTTTGCTAAATTCTTTTGTTTTAACAAGTTTTGGGTATGTTTTAGAGTTTTCTGCATGAAAGATAATACCGTGTATAAACATAAGTTTACTTCAGACTTTGCCTTTCCTTTCAGTGTCCCCTGTCCCTTCTGTTCTCCTGGGTCTACTCTTTGCTCTCTAGCTAAAATTGGAGTGGCAAATGGCATGTTTGCTCTGATCCCTGATCTTTGTGGAAAAGTTTAGTTACTGTTGGGTATGAAGTTAGCTATGGTGTTTTCATAAATTACTTTGATTTCTGGGTGGTCGAGTGTGTTTCTCATGAAATAGAATGTTGAATATTGCCATATACTCTTTTTAAGTTGGTGTGATGTGTTACATTAATTGGTGTATTAAACCACCCTTAAATTTTAGTTGTTCAAAAAGTGTGATCATTTTAATCTGCCACTAAATCCCTTTGCTGGTAACTCATTTCAGGTCTAGTCTCCTCCTGAGGAAGTGAAGGCTCACAGATGGCCTTAGAATGAAGCCAGGTGTGCTGTAGACTGTCTTTTACTCTAGTCTTTACTGGTAGGGAAATACATTTGACCGCACCTGGGAGGCAGGTGGATCTCTGAGTTCTAGGCCAGTCTGGTCTACAGAATGAGTTCCAGGACAGACAGGGTTATTACACAGAGAAACCCTGTTTCAAAGAAAAGAACAAAAACAAAAAACCATAAAACAAAAAATGAATATTTCCTGAAACATACTTACATATAGACCGTTACCTGGTTGTGCTTCACATTAACCATAATTACATGATACCTAGATTTTAGATGTCATAGCTGCTTGTTATAGGCGATTATACACAAATACTTGGGTTCATGTGCACACCATTTTGAGAGTGATTTAGATTGGAATTTTTTCAGAGAAGGACTAAGTATCAGGACCTTTTAAAAAGGGTTTCAAGTACAAACATCCTTACTTGAGATGCTGATCCTGGTTGTATACTTTTAAAAATAGAAAAGAGTTGTGTATGGTGTATATACCTGTAATCTCAGCACTTGGGAGCTTAAGGACAGTGTTGGCTACCTGAGACCTTAATGGCATAGAATCTAATTTCTGGAGGGGGATTGTACAGCCTGTCTTTTGCAGATGTTTAACAATTTCTTTCTGAAACACATCTGGGGTTTTAATACTGATCTAGAATTGTCTCAGGTACAGAAAAGGACCTTTGGTGTGGGGTCAAGATCTCAGCTTTCTATATTGTGGGTTAAGTGAATGTTTGTGGTTATCAGATACTTAATTTTTAAAAAATTATTATTACTGTTCTTGTTTTTCGAGACAGGGCTTCTCTGTAGCTTTGGAGCCTGTCCTTGAACTCACAGAGAACCGCTTGCCTCTGCCTCCCAAGTGCTGGGCTTAAAGGCGTGCACCACCAATGCCCAGCAAGTTAAGCTATTCTTACGATTAAGGAAGTTGACATGGATCTTTTTCATTGCTGTTTGGGTTTGTAGGGATACATGAAGATAGGAACCACACTTTTCTTGGGCAAATCAGTTCATATGTTTTAATAGGTACTCTGTTTATTCATCATTTAGTGTGGTAGAGGTGACTTCAGTTTGGTTTTCAGAGGGTAGAAATCACTAATGTATTGGACCTTGATGATGGCCGGCAGGGGATTTATGGGTTCAAGGCAGCCCGGCCTTGGGACAGCCCAGGCTACCCTGAGAAATCCTGCCTCAGGGGAAAAGAGAAAAAGAAAGGAAGGAAGGAAATTGAACACACAGACAAACTTTGATTGAAGACATTATTTAAGTGTGCTTGTATATAAGAACATGCCACAGACGTGATGGCCTCAGCAATAGAAATCTGTGTTCTCACATTTCTGGAGACAAGCAATCTGAGATCAAGATATTTGCATATGTACTTTCTCCTGAGTTCTATTGCCTCAACTTGAAGATAGTCACTGTCTAGCTCTGTTTTTGGACTGTTTCTGTGTTTGATATCCTTATATATGTGCTAGTCTGCTTTTAAAGAGATGTATCAGGCAGGATTAGGGCCTGCCCTTCAGTTTATTTTAGCTTCAGTTGTTCACAGCCTTTTCCAGATACTGTCTCTTTTGAGGTATTGGAGATCGTGGTTTCAACATATAAGTTTGGGGTGGACTCAGGTAAGAATGAATATGTTAAATACTCTCCTGTGTAACTGAATGATTATGGTGCCCACGTAACTATTTGGGAATGGGAATGTTTTTTCAGATACTGCTCACTTAAACATGTCTGTTAAAGAGGATAACTTTGATTTTTGTATGAATATGTGTTTAACCATACCTCTAGAATGTAATGCAGTGACCAGATTTGTAACTTTTGGTTTACTGTGTATCTACTTGTCAGTATCTGGGAGGTATACTTAAAAGACTTTAGAAGAGTCATCCATTTGAGGCAGACTTGTAGTACAACCTTATTTTATACTATCCATGATAATGTTTTGGAGGAGTCACTGTGGGGATTGGACTCGGGGTCTTGAGTATGGTGAGCAAGTCCTTGACTACTGAGCTACAGCTGCACAGGTTCATCCTGAGTTTCTTTCTTACAGTACTGACACAAAGAAAAGATAAAAAACTTACATTATTTGTCAGAATTAAAATTTGAACTAGATATAGTCATAAGACTTGATGGATTATTTTATAAGGCAATTGATAGGATACGAGTACTACAAAGATTTAAATTGTTTTTCAAGAAGGTAGTAATGGTTTATTTTAGAACCACTGTCTAAAGTTTACTTGTTTCTCATAAGTTATATTAAAATGAGAGACTTATCCCCCAAGTGAAATATATTAGAGAACATTCTTATCTAAAGAGAAATTAAACAGTTAATATATTTTTAATTTGGAAGCTTAGAGTAAATTGTTTTTTTTTTCCTTATCACAATCCTTTGTCTTTATTTTATACTGTTGTAAAGTATATTTTTTGGCCTTCAAAGTTTTTATAGTGCATGTCAGGTTCATTTTATACATATTTGTATGAATTTAGTAAGTCATGTATTGATAAGCTAGAGACCAATTGTGACACACAGGTATGCATCGTTACATCATGTTTTCCATACAGTTTTAGATTGATTTCGTAACTGTCAGATAAGCTTGAGCTTGGGCACACCTAGCTAGAGGCTTCTAGAAACATTGAATGTATCTGACATGAATAAAGAAAACTTTAATTCCTGACAGATTATAGGCCCTTACTGTTTGTTTATCCTTAGCTTGCTTTATTTTGTATTTCTATTTATGCTGTCTAACACAGCAGGCTGTGCGTGTGTCCCTTGGAGGGAGCTTTTTCTTGGATTTTATAGGTGGTAAGTTAGAGAGTAATTGGTAACAGTCAATTGGACATTTGAAGGACAGCAGTAAGAGACACTGCTCTGCATGAACATGTTACAGAGGAACTCAACAGTAGATTTAAGAAGACTCCTGTGCACCTTGAGCTGATCTGAGGGAAATTATGAGTTAAAGATAACTAGATTTGTGTGAGTAAGAGCCAAAGAGTAGAGGGCCCCAGACCAAGTAAACTGCATGTGCAGGAGACACACTGGGAATGTGAGAGGAGACCAGTGAGTTGGATCACTGAGCACTGATGGGAGGAGAATGGAGACTGTAGCTGAGAGATGAACGGGTCCCACACAGCTAATTCAGCTGAGGTGATGCCTTGAGAGAGGAATAAAGAACGGAAAAGGAGAGAATGATTGGAAAAGAGCTGCCTTGGTGGTTCATGCCATCTCAGCAGTTGGGAGGCAGACACTGTATGAGATCTTGTCTCTCAAAGACAAACAGAAAAGGACTAGTGGTTCTATTTAAAATCTGAGTGGCTGTCCAGATTTCTTTCTTTTCCATTAAAGGTAGACATGTACTAGGTAGTATTTTAGATGCAAGGGACAAACCCATCAGTGAACCAAACCTGTGTTCTCCAGAAGCTTGTGTGGTAATCAGAGGAGAAAGAAACAGGTGGTAAGTCTGTGCTCTGTCCAGTGTTGAGACCACTGTGTGTTAGCAGAGAGAATTTACTAAGAGTGCTATTTTACTGGATGTAGGATGCTCTAGGTAAAGCTAGAGAGACAGCAAGGCATAAGGGTGATCCATACATGTATTTGGAGGCACAACTTGAGTGAGAAACATTAAGGGTAAAATAAATGGAGCATGGTTAAAGAGCAGCAACAAGGCTAAATAAAATGAGAATAATGAAAATGATAGACAATGAAGTTTACTACTAAGTATGTTAGAATTAAACTGAATGTGAGCTTTATGGTAGTGACTGCTTTGGTATTTCATATGCTCTAATACTAAAATTTCAGTTGATTTAAAATTTAAAATTCAATGAATCATTTCATCAGTGTCTAGAGTATATGGAAACGTTTAAGCCTCACAAGCTTGGGTCAGTGTTGCAGCATGGAGTAGTAATTTCTACAAAAGACATTGTTTGATTTCTAAACTTTGCCTAGAATTGATTGATTGAGAATCAATAAGGTTGATTCTCTCCCATTCTGATGAAATATTACAGTCTAAATTTCGATTACTTGAGGTATTTTAGAAAAAAATAATTGTTGCCACTTGGTGGCACTGCGTGGCTTAAAATGAATTAGATTGTTATGTTAACTGTACACCCTTATCCATGATTACATTCAGGGAAGAAACTACTAAGACGAAAAACTTGATTCTATTTTTGGTTCTTGTTTATAAACAAGATAATTACTGTATTCTAGAATAGGGTTTATTAAAATTCCATAAAATAGAAAATCTGACCCAAGGCTTAGTTTAGTGGGTAGGGAGTATGCATTTTTTTTCTTTTTTTGTAAGAAACCTCCGTTAGTTTAGATACTATTTGTCATTCAGCCTTAATCCTCTCCTTATTCTAAATGTGGAAAAAGTAATTTTTGTATTAGACAATGCTTTGAAGTCTTTTATTAGCATTTTTCAATGTGGCATTTTATTTTTTCTTACAAAGCTAAGAAACACTTATTTTTAGGTGGTCAAGGTAAGCATATTTGGAAAACAAAGAAAAATACTCTTAAATCTTCCTACAGCATATTGAAGGCTCTAGGAATTATCTATGAAATCTTTTATGTAGTTAGACAAAATGTAGTTGAAATGTGAGAAGTGAATTATGTTTCCAGAGATACTTTACTCCCAACAAAAGACATCCACAGCTGTAGTAAAGCGTTTGTAGTATACTATTTTGTAGGCTATACAACCAGCCGTGTATACGGTGACTAAGTGTGATGCACACAGGTCCTGGAAGAGAACCCCATAGCCTGCAGCACCCGGTGTTTCTTCTTCCCAGTCTCTAGGCCTTTAGAGCCACCTTCCCTGACTTTGAAGAATGTCCCTCTTTAGTATTAAGAGCTTTCATGTATATCTCTGGACTCTTTTAATCAACAGTATGTATGGGTGGTCTGAATTCTGTCAGGTGCAGCCGTGGTTCACTTGTAGTTCTTAACAGAATGGTTTGTTTTTACAGCAGGACTTTTGGGTTAAGTAATGCTGTTGTAAACATGCTCCACACAAGTAGTGTTCTTGTTGGTGTGTATATGAATTAGAATTGTTTATGAGTGTGTGCTTGCACCGGCTATCTGTAGTGGTTCCCGTTTCCTCACAGTGCTGTGTGTCCTGATCTCTTCAGTTCTGGTTCTTCTGGGGAGCCTTATCCAGTTAGCCCAGTTAGCTAGCCTCTTTATGAAACCTTTTTGTGTGTATTTTAAAAAGTGTGTGTGTATGTGTGTTCACATGTGCAATGCACAAGTGCCCAGGGAAGCCAGAAAAGGTGATTGGCGCCTTGGAGTTAGTTGATAGATAGTTGTGATCTGTCTTGTGTGGGTCCTGGGAACTAAACTCAGACTCAACAAGTGCGAGGTGTACTCATAACTGTTGAGCTGTTTCCATGGCCCTTCTTTGCTTGTGTTTTAGTTATAGTTAATCTTCCCTTTTCATCATTAGGATCCTCCAACCTAGTTTACTTCTAGACAGAAACTGTTCTTACATTTCTTACAAAAACATAGCCATGGCCTACTCTTATCTTACCATCGTCCTTTTGTGCAGTCCAGTTGGTCTTCATTTTGCTTTGTAGCCAGGCTTCTTGTGTTGTTAGTTTTTTGTTGTTGTTGTTTTGTTTTTTCCTCTTCTAAGGATGTGAATATGCTCTCATGTTCTAGAACAATAGTTCTCAAGTGCAGGCAGTTAGTTCTCTGCCTTTGATCCCACTTCTCTGGTTTGGCAGTGCTTGGAGACACATTTTGTTTCCACAACTCAAGGCCTAGAATACTTTGGGACCAGCGCATTGGGTTAAGGAAGCCACAGTCAACTAAATGTTGAGCACCTGCAGCACACGGAGCAGTCATCTAGCCATGCTGTCAGCAGTGGGTTGAGAAACTGTCCTCGCAGATTCATTACTTGGCTGGAACTGATCTTTACATACTATGTATGTAAATTTAAAACATACGTTTTATATGTATAGAAAGACTGCCACTGATAATGTGTCACCTTGTCATAAAAAAGGGGATCATACATACACATATGGACCTGTTTGTCTTTCTGTTCTTCCTTTTTGGGTAGCACTTTAATTCATGTGACACATCACATATGTCTTTAGACAAGAAGTGTGACCCCTCTTTCCCTCCATAAATGTTTGGTTACATTGTCAGCTTTATAGAACTTGAATGTATTCATTACTGTGAAGTAGAGTCAGTATCTTCATGATATGGTATTAAGTTTTTCAATTTTATGAATGCCATTTTTATTTAAGTCAGTGAGTCTCAGATGGCTTGTTCTTAGGACCTTTTAACCTCTTAATTTATTTATTGATTATGTCAGTTTTTCTCCACCTGGGTGCAGTTTACATTTTAGGCCAGGTATCATAAGGAATTTGTGCCTGGAAAAATGCTTAGCAGCATAGCTGCCTCCACCATGTTCACCCAGTGTGACAGCCAGGATGTCCCCAGGCAGTTAAGAATGATGGCTGTTGTATTTGAATGTGAACAGAAGCTGTGTAAACATTTCTTTCTTCAAAGATAGTATTTCACAACATGCATAAATGGTACAGTTTTAATGAAGACCTATATATTCTTATACCTGCCTCTTTTTTTATTTTTTTAAATTTGTTGGGCTATCACGAGTCATACAGCCTTTGGAAAATTCCCCTGTACACTTGGGAGAGAATGAGAGTGGAAAAGGCAAGGAAGGTGTTAGCATGAAAATTGCTTTAATTTCTAAGACTCTGCAGAGCCTGAGGGATCCCCAGTGGTCCACACTTTGAAACTTATGCTGTAAGGTTTTAATTTAATTATTTTAATCTTCTTAGAGAATGCAAGAGATCTAAAATACTTTAAATGCCATTTATGTCCCCTCCTCCCTTTGCTCAGTTTATCTGTGTTACAGTCCTATTTTGACTCCATAAATTTTTCATCAATGAAGCATTACTATTTGTGTCTTTTTTTTTTTTTTTAACCCATTGTTGTAGTCAGTTTTGTGCTGATGTAACAGAATATCCCAGGTTGGTTTATTTATAATGAACAGCGATCTATTTTGCAACAAGAGATTAGGAATGCCAAAACTCAGGTTGCTGTTGGGTCCTTTCTTATGGTGTAACTCAAGAATCACATGGGCAATAGGGAGGCGGCAGCCCTGACAGCCCTCTTAGAATTCTCCTACCCCAAGATAACTTAGAGATGGTGCTGTTCATCCATTTGTCCCTCACTGCTTCATCATCTGTCTTCACGCCTGACTCGCAGTGCTGACTCATGAACTGAAGGAAACACTCAAGCCCCCCTTATATTTAGCAATGTCAAGTTACTTTTTAAAATTTTGTCCTGTATCTTCAGTTCTCTATGTGTAGTCATTTCCTCTTTTGAAGAACACCCTTTAGTGTAGAACTGAGAAATAATTATGTTTTCTTTTCTGGCTATGTTTTCTTTTTTCCACATTTCTTTTTCTTTTCTTTGTGCTGGCAATTGGACCCTCAGGTCTCGTGCACACCAGGCAAACACTTTGCCACTGAGCTGTACCCCCAGTCTGACTGTTCCTGGCATTATTTTAATAGAATATAAGTCCTTTGTCAGGCCAGCTTCTGTTGTTGTTTCTGTTGAGTGCTTTCCAGAGGGGGGGGGCGGAGGAGGAGGGGGGGAGAGAGAAAGGGGGAGGGGAAGAAGGAGGAGAGGAGGGAGGGAGGGAGGGAGGGATAAAGGAAGAGAACCGGAGAGAGAGAGAGAGAGAGAGAGAGAGAGAGAGAGAGAGAGAGAGAGAGAGAGAGAGAGAGAGAAATATCAGTCTTTGCTGCCTGCCCCCCCCAAAAAGGTTGAACTGTGTTTGCTTGTTTGAGTGAGAAATACTGTGCATGAAGGGGAACCTTGGGTCACCTTGGTAATTTGACATTTCAAAGAACCCATTATGTAACTTGGAGTTTGGCTAGGTGGTTTTGGAGAGATCTAGGAAGTAAAAATTTCTTCCGTATTGGCTATTGACAGAACGAATCACATTTTATGTCTGCTCTTTTCTTTAAAAATTTAAATGAGATTTACATGATGTATAATTAACCATTTTAGTGTATGGTTCTTGCATGTGTGGTTTACTCATTGTTGGGAAATCACCAGCTTGTAGTGTCATCCTGCAAAATATATACCTATTATATGAGCATTTCTTACTCTTTCCTTCCATCATCCCTTGGGATGTTTACTTCTGTCTCTGGATATTTTATAAAGTCAGAGTTAATGACCTTTTGTGATTGGTTACTTTTCGTTGGGATATCGATCCAAATTGTAGCTCGCATTTGTTTCTCTTTGAGGTTGAATAACATTCCATTCATCACTTGTAGGCCAGTTGGGTTTTTCTTTTTTTTCTACCTTTTGGCTTTTATAAATACAAGTTATAAATTTTTCAATGTAAGTTTCTCTGTGAGCCAAGTCTGGTGGTACAGGCCTGTAATAGTAGCTACTTTGGAAGCTAAAACGGGAGGATTGTAAATTAAAGGCCTGCCTGGACTGCCAAGTGAGCTGAGGGCCAGCCCAGGTAACTTTGTGGGACACTGCCCAAGAATAAAGACAAGAGACTGGGGATATTGTGAGGTTTGGTGGTATAGTATTTGCCTATTAGGAATTAAGCTCCAGGTTCAGGCACTGGTATTGAAAAACATTTTCTCTGAACGTAAGTTTTCATTTTTGCTGAATGTATCATCCATTTAGCCCTTTCTGAGTTGCGGACTTGCTTTCTACAGATGGGCACTTCACTTTCTTATCATCAGTGTTTGAGTCTTTGATGCCACCTTTGTCCTGTTAAAACTAATGATCTTGTTTGTTGAGGCTTTGATTTTTATTTCCTTAATGACCATAAAGTGAAACATTTTTTCATTGAGTTGTTGGCTATTTGTAGATCCTTTTTAAAGAGACAATTTGGTCAAGTCTGTTAGTTGTCTTTCTTGGTGACCTGTTCATATATCTTGAATATTTAGCATTTATCTAATACACTTAAATAATGCCCCTTGATACACAGGCATTCATTCATTCATTCATTTATTCATTCATTCAATTTCAAGACAGGGTTTCCTTTCTGTAGCCCTCCCTGGCTGTCCTGGAACTCGCTCTGTAGACTAGGCTGGCCTCAAAGTCACAGAGATCCTTCTGCCTCTGCTTCCTGAGTGCTGGGGCTAAAGGTGGGTGTCACCATGCCCTGCATAGATCTTTGTTTTGATAAAGTCCATGTTGTTTCTCCCCATGCTTCCACCCAGTGTTTTTGATGCCAAAGTTAAGAATCCATTTAATGCCATCTTCTGGGAGCTTTACAAATTGTACTTATTTTTCTTTGTTTTTTTGTTTGTTTTTGTTTTTTGAGACAGGGTCTGTCCATACAGCCCTATGGGTCTGAAACTCTCTATGTAGATTAGGCTGGCCTTGGATTCACAGAGATCTGCTTGCCTCTGTCTCAAGAGTGCCAGATATTCAGGCGATTGATTGATTTCTGAACTCTGAATGTATTCCATGAGTCAGGTTTGTGCTGCCCATATATTCAAGAGTGTGAGGTCTTCCCTTTACCATGGTGGGCCTACCAGGGGCCACCTGCTTGAAGGAGACTGACCTCCTTCTCACAGAAGCCATCGTCTGCCTAGATACTGACTAGTTTGTCTTGTACCAGGTCTGTTGCAGGCAGCTCCAGCTGCTGAGGGGCCATGAGTGCGGCCCTCGTATCTCCCTGACTCCTGGCAGGATTGGGTGGTGGTGATGACATGGGTAGTCTGTCTGTGGCCGAGTACTCACAGACACTGGCCCTCACTTTGACAGAGTTTCTCTGATGAATTTCTCATTTTTGAGTTTTAACTCCGAGGCCAGGACACAGTAGGAATAGGGGTGGCAGATGTCAAATGTGTGGAGACGAGAGCTGGTGAGATGGCTCATTTGCTGTCAGCTTGGAGAGCTGAGTTCCACCCCTAGGCACGCCCACGTGGTGTAAAGAGAGGTGACCCCATAGGTCGTCGTTTGACCTGCACATCTGTGCCACGCACAGCGCAGCACAACACACATCAATAAAGACACACACTGAAATCGGGCCTTGAGCTGTTTTTAATAGATTTGCCTCTCTGCATTATTTGCTTTTGTTTCATGCCTATACCCCATCATACCTCACTGTTTTTGTAGTTCCCTACATGCGTTTGCCATTTGGTAAGAGGTAGCTCTGTAGTTTCTGTGGGTTAGTCACCTATTGCCCAGGGTAATTGTGTCAACATGTTATTAAAAGATTGTTCCAAGTAATTGTGAAATTAGGGAGTGTTCAGAGTCCAGTAGTTAAATTTCCATCCTGGTTTCAAATAGTGTAGGTTAGTGATGTAATTAAATTAACCTGTATCATACATGTAAGAAAGGACCTTGGAAATCATCTTACTTGATCTTCAACCTCAAGTTCTGTTCTTCGGTGTTCCTGACAAGTAGTTACCCGTGGAGCCATTTTAGTTGGCTTTTGTGTGAGACAACCATCTTCAGTCTCAAGAAGTTCCTATTGCTGGCTTTTTCCATCCTTATAGTTTGAACATACTATGTGTTCTTCTCTCTGTGACAAGCTTCCAATAGTTTGTAGGTTATAAGCCATAGAGGCGGAACATACTTGGCATGGTGGTTAGTGTTAGCATCTGTTTTTGTATAAGTGTTGTTTATTTTTTTATAGTATTTCCATTCAGTATGACACCCACCCATGTTAACATACTACCTGGATGATGTATAATATACTTTGTAATATATGTATTATACTTTCTTCTAGTAGGAGCTGGGTGAGAATTAGGTTTGTATGCTACATTGTGTACAGCACTTACAGACTTAAATACTAGAGTGATTTAAATGTAGTTAATTGGGATTTATTTTGCAGTTGAGATGACAGTTTGTGAATGGTTTTCTCTTGTTGACCCAGGCTCATATATTACTAGTTGAAGTTGTCATGTATTCTAAGGCTAATGTAAATGAACATAGGGTTTGTGAAAACCTGACTAGAACTCAGCTAGTGGGCAACATTATAATTTATTTATAGCTGTGTAATACAATTACTAATGAACTAACTTAGAATGAGGACAAAATTATACTACATTTTATGTGAAATTATACTGTATGACAAAGGTTGGCATTATGTAATAAGTACCCACAAAATGTTAACCTACTTGCAATAAATACAATTAATAATGTACATAAAAGAATGAAATTAAGCTGATTTTTATCAAAAAAGAATTATTCATGAACAGAAAGTGGACAGCATAGATTTGATGACAGAAAGGTTGTATCTAATCTGAATTACTGAGTGACCTAGGAAGCTTGCTCGGAGGGGTTACAGAATAATTATGTTAATATGCAATTATCACCTCATTTCTTCTGTAGTAACCTCAAGATGTAGTGTAGTGAGGGTGTTATAGCAAGTGCTGATAGTTTGCAAAAATAGTGATGTTTGAGATTTCTGAGACAATAAGACTAGCTTGAGGCACATCAGTGATGACCTGTCATCTTGAAGACAGGATCTGACCCCTGTACTTGGAGTGCTCACAGGATAACTGCAGGCAGTTACAGCTGCAGAGCTCATTATGCTTCGTGGAGATTTTAAACCCCCATTTGCAGCTTTTAAAAAAGTTTATGAATTGTTTAAATTCAGTTAAGAGGAAGATCCTGTGACTCTGTGATTACAGAAGGATTTTAGTAGTGCCATCTAAACATTATTTTAAAGAATCTTGAGTATTTTGAATTCATCAAATTCAAGTTCTCTTAAACAATGAAATCTTTTAAACTTCCCTATTATACCATTATACTATGTTTTAAATGTTAGCTTTTTATTTTTATATTTAAATACATTTTTAGTGATTCATTTGTTTTTATTTTATGTGCATTGATTTTTGCTTGCATGTTTTTCTGTGTGAGGATGTCAGATCCCCTGGAACTGGAGTCACTGACAGTTGTTAGCTGCCATGTGGTGCTGGGACTTGAACCCAGGTCCTCTGGAAGAGCAGTCAGTGTTTTTATCCTTTGAGCCATCTCTATCACTGATTAGTTTCCTTAAATGTAATGAAACAATGTTTACCTCCACATACGTTTCTTTGTTACAGTAACAAATTGGTACTGTATGTATGTGTCCATATAAAGGCAGTAGAAAACTGTTTGAAAAATGAGTTTATAGGTCAAATGCTTTCTTACTGGCTGAACACAGTCCTGTGAATCCAAGGAAATAGATGTCAAAGCTACAAATCCTTCATTCGGTGCAATAGGATGTGACGATGTGCTGTTTTCATTGTGCCCTGAAAATTGTATAAAATACTTTTTTATAATAAGATTGTATAAAATATAAAAGCATTTTATAGTCAGAATATATTATGAAGATTAAACCCAGAAAAATGTTAGTTTCATAATGTAACTATTTGTGTCTAGTTAAGCCTCGTTTCATTATGTAGACGTCATGAACCAAGACTTGATTTTATGTTTTAGCAGTGTAATTCAGATTTTCTTTTTTTTTACTAGATATGTTTTGTGGATCAATTATGTTTTGCACATGTATTTTTCATATGTATCTTCTAAATGTGAAGTTAGGAGATCTTATTAAGCAATCCTGGTAACAAGGATGCAGCCTCCAAAACAAGATGATATTCTCATAGTGTGTCACCCTGCTGTTCAGGGGTTACCAGTGGAGTTGCTTTAAATGGGGAGCGTCTGTTCCATCCTTGAGCCTCTAACACCAGAACAGATGGGTGGAGCACAGAACACGGAAGGCTTTGCCTCTGAGGTGGCAACAGTGAAGCCACTCATTAACACTGAATTTACCACTTTGTTAGCGACGTAGCTTCCTGTGGAGAAAAGCTAATACAGGCTTCAAATCGACTGAGCATGTATTTGTCTACTTCTGTGATTATAATAAATAGAAACAGAAAGTGTCATTCACCACAGGTTTATGTGGTTGTTGTTAGTACTGGGCATTTTATTTTTCTCCTGGACCCAGTGAGAAGTGGCACCAGTGGGTAACAAACAGGACAGCATCAGCCGCACTCTTCTTTTGACATTTGTACTCTCTCCGCACACATGTTTATGGGCTGCCCACTTTTAACTTCTGTGTTTGTGGTGTGGACCCCTGCTGGGTGCTGCATTAGCACCATTTTGGGGTGATATCATTGAGTACGATCTTATTGGACGTCTATTTTTATTACGGTGGAAGTTTGCCAGTGTCAAAGCAGAATTCTGAAATGTGTGAGAGAAGGAATGATGATTGTTGGTATAAATAATGCCAAAGGAAGATCTTTTATGATATTTGTTTGTAATCTTTGATGCATTTATTAAGCACTTTGTTGAAAGAATAATGTGTTTTGTAAGTTATTAAATGAGACAGATACTACAAATCTTTTATTCTTGTGCTAGAGTTAATGTTTTATAAAGCATAAAATTTATACTCCAACTGCAAATTATGTAAAATATCTTAATTTCTGAATTGAATTTTAGAGTCCTGCTATATTGTTCACTGTTGAGGTTTAAAATACTTCAAAGATAATGGGAAGGATTTGTTTCTATCTGCAAATCAGAAACCAAGTCCGTCTTTGTACTGTTTTGATTCTGTGGCTGTGCCTGGCACACAGCAAGTGCTTAGCTAGTTTGTTGAGCATGAGTGAGCTTTGCTTCTGTCTGTTACAGTTATACAGGTTCTTCAGTAGTTTTTAAGCATTGTCCCAGTTGCTGACTCAAGAGTTCAGAACCATGGTAGGACTTGTATTTGAATTGTATGTCTAGGTGTCATAGAAAAACAGCTATTTTTCTTTCAGTTTTGATTTTGCAATTACATTTTTACTTATTCAATACTTAGTCCTTTATTCAACAAACATTGCCTAGCATCTTTGCCATGTGGTTCTGTGAAATGTGACCATGACTAGGTTGTGTGATCATAGCCATGTGTGACTGCCCCACATCCACGTTCCTTTCTCTTACAACTCTGTTCCGTCTTCTTAAACAGTTCAGTGTATGATCAAAAGCACTTTGCCATGTTAATCTACATTATGTATGAAATAAACTAATTATGACATGACATTTCATTGTAAAGTTTTAGGCCTCTGCACTTCTGTCAGATTATAAATGGTATAATTGCTTTTAGGGAATGCCTAAGAATTTGAGATCTCAGTGTATAAAATTTTAGCATAAAGCTTGATTAATTGGGGCTGGAGAGATGGCTCAGAGGTTAAGAGCGCCGACTGCTCTTCCAGAGGTCTTGAGTTCAATTCCCAGCAACCACATGGTGGCTCACAACCATCCATTATGAGATCTGGTGCCCTCTTCTGGTGTGCAGATATACACAGAAGCAGAATGTTGTATACATAATAAATAAATAAAATCTTTTTTTAAAAAAAGCTTGATTAATTTTAACATAGTAACTTAAAATTAATGATAACTTGAGTAAAGAATGACTAGAACCTTATGAATAAGCAGTTTTATAGTTGGTAGAATTTTGACAGAACATTGTCTTGAGCAGAACAGTTTTAAATATTTTAGAAGCAAAAATTACTATTTTATACATAGGTAAGCCATTTATATTGAATGCAAATAATACATTTGACCCAAATAAAGTTACTACGTAATATTTGTTACTTTCCTCCAGGAATGAACTTTCAGGTGATAAACAGTTCTTTACAATAGTTGATTATTCCAGTTATACTGTATAGAGTAACTGTCCTTAGTAAGTCTGTTTAAGCCAGAGAATTCTTTTTATTATAAATTTATTATAAATGATGTTTTAAACTTTTCAATGTGTGATGCATTCATTCATATTGTGTGTGCTGCATTTCCCTGTGTAGTTTTTGTGCAGAATACAAAGTTTCTAGAAAGCTCAAACAGAAATATTTGCTTTGAAATCTTCTTAAAAGTGGTTCAGTTTTCTTTGAAATGTTTTCTGACTTCTAGAAAATTATTAATATCTTCAATATAAAGTTAAGTCAATGAAAATGTGTACTTCCAACTCTCCATACATTCCAGTAGCATGTCTTTCATGCAAATCTAAATTTTTGTTTTCCATTTTCTAGACTAAATGTGTTAAATGATCTTGCCAACAATATGGATGATTTGAAGATAGACAGCGATGCCACTGGTGCTAAAGAAGAACTCCAAGGTGACAGCAGTTATATCTCAGAGAAAGACAGTGGAGTTCATGAACCAAAAGATTGTCAGACACCATTTCAGAAAAACAGTTCATTGACTCTGTCTGAAGAATTGTCAGAGGAAAAACCAGAAAAAGCCTTAAGTGGAGGCCGGTCTGCTTTGTTTATACCTGCCGGCATGCCTGCTGTTCCTAGTGAAAACTATACGTTGCCTGCGGAAGCTGTTGTTAATGGACCAGTTTCACGCTCCTTAACAAAGACTTCCAATATGAATGAAGGTAGTGTTTCATTAACCACTGGACAGCCTGTGGATCAGCCAGCAACAGAATCGTGTTCAACTTTGAAGGTAGCAGCTGATGTTCAGCTGCCTGTACCACAAAAAGCAAGCCAACAGCAAGCTCTGTTTTTGTTATCAGATGTAGCACATACTAAGAACACAGCCCATTCCATTAAAAAACTACCTACCTCTGCTTTAGTTGGTTGTGATGTTCCGAATTCAGTAGGGAGTAGTATGAAGCCAGAGAGCACTTTACTAAATCAAGTAGAGGAGGGCAAGGGTAATGAAGATGCATTGGCAAAGGATAACTGTGCCAAAACATTAGCAGGAGTTTCCTCAGGTACAGATGAATTTAGGTCAGAAAATGATACAAACTGGGATCCCCAAAAAGAGTTCATTCAGTTTCTTATGACTAATGAAGACACAGTGGATACACCTCCCGTTCATTCTAAAGTAGTAGGTCTAGAAAAAAAGAGAAAGCGAAAAATGGATGTAAGCAAAATAACTCGTTACACAGAGGATTGTTTTAGTGATTCTAATCGTGTACCCAATAAATCAAAAATACTAGAAGTTGACTTTCTAGGGCAAAATGAGGAGGTGCAGGTGGCAGACTCACAGAAGTACACTTTATCAAAAGTGAAACCTGAGTCTGCTGATGAAGATGTGGAGTCTGTGGATACTTTTCAGCATCTAGTTTATAACGCAGATAAATGTGGAGAAGATAATTCACCTATTCATACACGCACTTTTATTTCTAATACCTTAAAAAAGAAATGTGAAGAGAGTGATTCTGAGTCACCTGCTACTTTCAGTATCGAAGAGCCATCATTTTACCCCTGTACAAAGTGCAATGTGAATTTTAGGGAGAAAAAACACCTCCACAGACATATGATGTATCATTTAGATGGGAACAGTCACTTTCGCCACCTAAACGTTCCAAGACCATATGCTTGTAGAGAGTGTGGACGGACATTTCGAGATCGCAACTCACTGCTAAAACACATGATCATCCACCAGGAAAGAAGACAGAAACTGATGGAAGAGATCCGTGAGTTGAAAGAACTCCAAGATGAAGGAAGAAGTGCACGGTTACAATGCCCTCAGTGTGTGTTTGGTACCAACTGCCCTAAGACATTTGTGCAACATGCTAAAACCCATGAGAAAGACAAAAGGTACTATTGCTGTGAAGAGTGTAACTTCATGGCAGTGACAGAAAATGAATTGGAATGCCACCGAGGCATTGCCCATGGAGCAGCCGTGAAATGTCCTATCGTCAATTCAGATGCAACTCAGAGGAAAACACAAAAAAAGACTTTGATGAAAGACTCTGTTACAGGGTCATCCAAAAAGTCAGCTACATACCTATGTAAAATGTGTCCCTTTACTACTTCAGCCAGAAGTATTTTGAAAAAGCACATGGAGTATTTGCATTCCCCATCATGTGTTGATTCATTTGGTAATCCTCTTGGACTTGACAAAAGAAAAAGTGACATCCTTGAAGAATCTGTAGATACAGATTGTACTAAGCCATTAGTTAAACAACAGTCAGCCACATTTCCAAAGAACTCTGCTTTAAAACAAGATGTTAAACGAACATTTGTACCAAGCTCACAATCAAGTAATTTTTCAAAATTTCATAAGCGGGGGCCACATAGAATACAAAAAGCCCGGAAAAGTATTGCCCAGTCTGGTGTAAATGTGTGCAATCAAAACAGCTCTCCTCACAAAAACATTACGGTTAAAAGCAGCACTGACCAAAAGCCAAAGTATTTCCATCAAGCAGCAAAAGAAAAATCTAATGCCAAGGCAAATAGCAGTTATTTATATAGACATAAGTATGAAAACTACAGGATGATCAAAAAATCATGTGAATCACACCCACTTCCTTTCAAAAAAGAAGTTAATTCATTAAACTCTTTACATCTGTTTTCATCATCCAATAATTCTCACAATAATTTTATTTCAGACCCTCATAACCCAGACACCAAAAGGCTAGATCACAAGCGTGTAGCTGTAAAAAGAGTAGTTAAGGCTTCCAAGAAGGAAAGTTCTGGTGGAGAAGACTTGGATAGCTACCCTGATTTTCTGCATAAAATGACTGTCGTTGTTTTGCAAAAGCTTAATTCTGCTGAAAAGAAAGATAGTTATGAAACAGAAGATGACAGCTCCTGGGATAATGTTGAGATAGGTGACTACACTACACAGACCATGGACGAAGAAACCTACAGTGGTCTTAGTCAAGAACATGTAAACTTACTGCCCCTATTTAAAAGCAAGATGGAAAGCCAAGGTCCTGGAGACAGTGCTGCCCTTAGTTACAATCAGGATGATGGCTTCTATTTTGAGTATTATGAAGATGGTGGCACTAACAGCTTTTTACATGAGATACATGATCCTCAGAATTTGGAAAATGCAGAAACGCCTTTGTCAAAGCATAGCTCTGTTTTTCATTGGGCTGATTTGTCCCTTGAAAAGAAGTCCTGTCCTTACTGCCCAGCAACGTTTGAAACAGGTGTTGGGCTGTCAAATCATGTCCGAGGACATCTCCATAGAGCAGGATTAAGCTATGAAGCCCGTCACGTTGTGTCACCAGAACAAATAGCCACAAGTGACAAAATGCAGCATTTCAAGAGAACTGGCACAGGGACGCCTGTGAAGCGAGTTAGAAAAGGTAAGTCTCATGGAGATAGTTGGGGCCCAGTAAGAGCTCAGATTCAGAGGAGTTGAAAATTGTGTTTGAATTTGGTCCTTCTTAGAATTGCAGCATTTCATATTTCAGAGTTAATTCATTGATGGGGATTTGTGAAAGAGTCTGATACCACTCTTAACAATCTTTTTTTAGCTGTAGAGAAGGCTGAAACTACTTCTGAACATACTTGTCAGCTCTGTGGTGGTTGGTTTGACACAAAGATTGGGTTATCAAATCATGTCAGAGGCCATCTGAAAAGACTTGGGAAAACCAAGTGGGATGCTCACAAGTCTCCAATCTGCGTTCTCAATGAGATGATGCAGAACGAAGAGAAGTATGAAAAGATTTTAAAGGCACTCAACAGTCGTCGCATTATTCCCAGACCGTTTGTAGCTCAGAAACTTGCACCAGGTGATGACTTCCTGTCTCAGAATGTTTTACCTCTTGATGAATACCGTAATGGCCTAAAGACAGAGGCCCTGTCAGTGTCTGCATCAGAGGAAGAAGGCTTGAGTTTCCTGAATGAATGCGACGAAACAAAACCTGAACTGCCCAGTGGAAAAAAGAGCCAGTCTCTTACACTGATAGAACTTCTTAAAAATAAAAGGATGGGGGAAGAAAGGAATTCCGCACTTTCTCCTCAGAAGATCCATAACCAGACAGCAAGAAAGAGATTTGTTCAGAAATGTGTTCTTCCATTAAACGAAGACAGTCCGTTGATATATCAACCACAAAAAATGGACTTGACTATGCACTCAGGTAAGAGGACACTTGTGACTTACTTACACACAGCCGAGTCATGCTTTGTGAGGTGGGGTTCTGCGCGGGGCCTTGTGAGCTTCTTTCTGTTTGAACTGCTGTGTTTGCAGTGGATGCCCAGCCGCACAGAGTCTCCACCTCATTTTTTGGTCTGAATGTAAGTTGAGAACCAAAGCAAAATGCACGAAATATGTGCGCGCACATACACAAGCCAAATGACCTGTGGAAACTATGGGAGACTGATGTTTGACAGCACTGTTTAGAGGGAAGACCTGTGGCAGCCTCTGCCAGTGCTGCAGTGATATCTTGAGAACAGCTTCCGGGGGTCTTGTTGCTTAGGCAAGGCAGTACAGAACAGCTCCTTTAGACCAAAGGGCTGGTACCTGTTGTGTGAGGCCATCAACCCAAACAAGCGTCTGCTCTCTGAAACTCGTATTACGGTTTGGTGTGACTATTAGAGAACTGTAATGAATATGAACAGATGTTTGCTTGGCCTTTGAATTTTACAGTTGTGTTCCCCTGCGGCATAGTGGGTGCTTCCCTCAGTGCTGGTAGACCAAGCTCCTTTCCCCTGAAGGAATGTTTTAAATGTACTGTGAAAGGACATGGCATGTGAATACCCAAACTGCTTTTTGGTATTCTTGGTCTGGTTTATACTCAAACACTAGAAGGCTGTTTTGAGGTTAAGAGTGGGCCTATGTTGACTGTGGTTGATAGAAATTGCCCAGTGGATTAGTAAAGAACTAAATTACTGTGGTTCTGATTTGCTTCTGGGCAAGCATGAAATATCTCAAATATTATTTGTACTGTAATTTTGATTTATGGGAATGTTTTTCTGAAAAAAAAAGCTTTCTCTGATGTAGGACTCTGGATAGTAAGGACTTTCTTCCATATAAAGGGCCTTTCAAAGTTAGCAGTTTTCTTCTAAGAAGGATAAAGTTCAGCTGTGTTAACCATGATGCAATATTTCTTCCGGCCATCATAATAGTGTTGATGACAACTATTGAAATGTTTTGGGGGAATGTGAGGGTTGTCTGAAAAGTTTTGAGTTTCTTTGTTTTCAACATGTTTCCTTTCTTGTAGTGGCATTGGCTAGTTGATCATTGACTTAGCACAAATATTTTAGCAAAAAACTTCAAATCATTAACTTGGATTATTGATTGCGCATTCAGATGCCCCAAATAAAATGTTGTGTCTAACAGCTGTTCAGTGGTGTGTTTACCACCTCTTCACCCAGCCTTCATCAGAAAGCCTAATTTAGATTCCAGCCTTTTATGGTTTTGTGGGTAAAACACTTTCATTACCACTTTGTCAACTAGACTTTTTAATTCTTTATTGCTATGTTGTAAGCTTTGGACCTTCCCAACAGAATGGATGGTGCTATTCAAATAACAAGATTGAATTATCATAAGCTTAAGAAATGATCTGGATAGCACAGAAATCTGCCAGAAAGCGACAGTAGTATTACCTTCAGGGCCCGGAAGTCATACTACCTCCTACCTTTCCAAGGAGCATAGGCCAGCTCTGAATAACTGCCAACTGCTAACAGTTAACTCTCTTCCTTAATTCAAGCTGAGCCAACTCAACGAGCGTTTTAAAAACCATCTTTATTGTGGTACTTTTCTTTTCCCTTTTTGAAGTGAGAACTGGATTCTAGTTTTCTTTTGAATGATAGGTGTGCCTGTGAAGCTTAGAGCATGTGTGCATTGCACTGTGATGTTTACAAGTGCTGTTAGCCTGGCCAACCACTTACGCGCTTGTGCACGAAGGAGGAGTGCTGCACTTGTGACTGGTACAGGTATGTTTGAACAGATATCACAGCAAGTCTCCTCACCAGATGGGGGCCAGTAAGTTAGATGGTATCTATAGCTCTTTTTGGTAAGCAACAACTGCGTATACATTAAAGTTCAGCAACTTGTAAACTCTTAGAATTTCAATGAATGATTATTTTCATCTGGCTCATACTTATTTGACTTGGGGGAAAGTAGCCCATCTGAGGTGAACTTTTGAGTCAATATTAAAATTATACTATTTTTGATTTTTGAGGGTTTTTTTCTATTAGTGGATTCTAATAAAGACACTGCTTTGGTTAAAAAACTTGAAAAAGATTATAGTAGTGCAACTTTGGAAAAGGGTGCTTTATTAGAAAAGGAAATGAGTGAAATTTCAAATATATAGACTAATAATGGAGCTCATTGATAATTGTATAGATTTTTCTTTTAATGCTCCTAACCTACATTTAGGATTAATAAACCTAGATGCTCATTTCTGTGTTATTTTTGGTTAGCTAGTCCAGCTTTGCAGATAATCTCTTCATGCCTGCTTGTTTGTGAGCATCTGTCAGCGCACTCATAATGCGCTTCTTATGCGTTGCAAAATGCTTTGCTCTTGGCTTTGTACTCTTTCAAGCTGCTTGCTTTAGCAGGTTTCATCTTTCTCAAGTCTTAAAATACACCTTTTTTTTTTTTTTCTAAATAGAACTGGGCAAAGCTTTTCCGTTAAGTCTTCTTTCAAATCTTTTTATTTCTCTTGCTCCTTTGAAGTCATTACCTTCTGCTTTCTTGAGTACTTGTTTGCCCAGCCTTTTTCTTCTTCATGTTCTACAGCTTATATTGACTATGTCCTTGCTGCTCAAGAAACACTTGACTTGTACTGGTGTGTTTCTTCTGCTTCTTCACTTCATTTCTTGGCTTTGTACACAAATGACAGGACCACTGTTGCTATGAAGAAGACAAAAACAGTTTGGTTCCCTGATTCAGAGCTCTGACTGTGAGGTTTTAATTTTCATAGGCCTGTTTGATCAGCATGCAATTGTAGACGTTAAAGATGGAGGCAATAAAAGTGAGAAACTGCTGAGCTGGCAGATCATTGTCGTATCACTGTGCTATGTGACTTGCAAGCCTGATGCTCAGGGACAGCCTTGTGACATGTAGGTCTAGGCTTCTCTTCCATTGTGGAGGCAAGTTGTGCTCGGAATTTTGTCATTCGTCTACACTTGGAGGGTTACCACATAACAAAGCTGCTGTTCAAACCAACACTGTTTTACCTTCGCTTTTTACCCCTAATCACCATTCTCTACTATATGTAAGAAGACTTTTTTGTGGATTTCTGTTTGATGATCCTAGAATGAAAGTGGGTTTAAAGTGGGTACACTCTGGTAAAGGCTAAATAAATGAGTAATTAGAAACAAGGTATCGGTGAGGCCTACTTTAGATTTTTTTTGAATGCTTATGAAGATGTTTCATTATGTTCTTAGCAACTTATTCTGATATTTAATGGGTGAGGTGTCCCTCCACTTGTTTGTTGGTCCATTAAATACTTTTTTAAATCTCATCTGAAAACTTTTCAAGAAAACACAATAGTTTAAGGCACTGGTAACTTATTTCACCTTTCATTAAAACAACAACAAAAGCAAACCAAACTTCAAACCCTTCATTATTAGAGAGAAAAAGAATATAAAATGAATTGGACAGTCTAGGCCATCAAGAGAAAAGAGAATATTGCAGTTAAATACTAACCAACATGTCAGAAGAGGTAGACAATCAATGTTTACTTTCCATACCCACACCAGGTTTGTCTCAATCTAAAGTATGTTTGCTCCGTAAAGCCCTGCGCATGCGTGCACACACCTACACAGATACACTCACCTACACACACACACACACACACACACACACACACCTTTCCTGCTTTTTCATGCCAACTAAGTTTTTATTCAGCTTTATTAAAGTTTTTGTTTCCCAGATAGGGAATCCAGTTAATATCTATAAGTGCCACATGGCCGTTCCTTTCCCAATACTTGTATCACAGACCAAGCAGGTTCTAGATTATTATAAAGGGGTTCCTTAGTTCATATCAGTAACAAGCTTGGCTTTGTAAAAGTGTGTGTGTGTGTGTGTGTGTGTGTGTGTGTGTGTGTGTGTGTGTGTGTGTGTGTGTGTGGAGAGAGAGAGAGAGAGAGAGGTGTATAGTAAATTCTCATTTTTAAACCATACCTTCATTCAAGTGCATCACAAAATGGAACAATGAAAATGTGTGTTCTCCTTGTTCAGTCTTTGTTCATGTAGATGTTTATCTGTATGATAACAGAGCTGTTTTGAATACAGAGCTTAAATGGGGGGAGAGGCTGGGAAGGTGGTTCAGTGGCTAAAGTGCTTTCTGAAATGTGCAAGGAGCAGTGATTGGATTCTAGGCATCCATGTAAGTCAGCTGGGTGTGGAGAAACACTGGCCATCCTGTCCAGCTGACACTGTGGGCTTTGATCTTAGCGTTCAGTGAGAGACTGGCTCAATAAACAAGTACATAAAATGAAGAAGCACTTTAAGAAAGACATCCCCATGTCAGCTACTGGCCTCCACTGTGCATGAACAGGCATGTAATAGCAACACAAGTGCACAACCTTGCACATTCTCAAGACTGAGTGTGATAAGCTGTGGTAAGATGGACTTTGCCTGTTTAGAAGCATTAGCTCCTGAAGTCTTGTGTGCAATCCAGTAGAGTTCCAGAGATAAAAATGTTCATTCTAACTAACCTCCAACCAACACTCTACTTGCAAAAATGTCAATTTGCTGACTGTTCAAATACTTGTAATGTGTTGGTTCTTCATGTTAACATCTTGACTCCCACATGTAAATTCACATTTATACCTGCATACTCTCTGATACACTCTAGTGTTTTTGTTTTATTCTTTCTCGTTAAAAGTTAATGCTTATTATGACTCAGTAAGTTGGCTTGCTACCCACATTTGAATACCCTGCCTTAACTTCATTCTGTTTAGGCAGTGATATGGCCTAGAACCAATGACAGTAGACTATCTTAGAAAGCCTAACACTTCTGTGGCAGCAACAGAATTATTTTTCTTAACCTACTTGTTTTTTGTCTACCAGCTATTTTTTGAAGTTAGATAATGACCTTTGGAATGTCAAGTAAAGTAGGAATTTCTAGTTATTTAAAATGAATAGGGGAAAATATTTTTTTTTGAAGATTTTATTTATTATGTATACAGCCTTCAGCCTGCATGCCAGCAGAGGGCACCAGATCTCATTCAAGGTGGTTGTAAGCCACCATGTGGTTGCCGGGAATTGAACTCAGGACCTCTGGAAGAACAGTCAGTGCTCTTAACCGCTGAGCCATCTCTCCAGTCCGGGGAAAATATTTTTTATTACAAAGTACATTATTTGTCTATCTGAAGAGCACATTTCCACAACACTTAAGTTATCTAAAGTGACCAGTATCGTCATCCGTCCCCGTCCTGTGTCCGGTCCTCCCCCCTTGGTCCCCCTCCCCGTGATTAAAGCAGTGAGAAAAAGGTTTCAATTGTTGTCCTTTCACAGCACCCCTAGTACATTATGCCTGCTTTTCAAACCCATTCTAAAATGTAATTGTAGGTGGATCTTACTAATGGGTATTTTACCTGTTTTCAGCTTTAATGATGCAGTACTCCTGCAGATGCTGATGAACTCAGCCAGGTGCTCAATGGGTTTGTAAACCATGAGGAATGTCACTCCTGTGCTACAAAAATGCTAGAGGGGAGCTCTCCACTATGACATGGTACACACTTCCCATTGTGTGTCAGATGAAGCATGTGTGCATTCATAGTGTCTTCTGTTACTACGGTTTGATGTTCTATTGTTACTTGTGGTTCAGTCCCATAGAGTATAAGCAGCTTTAACTCAAAGCCTTGATAATTGTCTGGACTGGCTTTGCAATGAAGAAGAGGAAGAAGGGTTATTGGCAACAGTAACCAGCAAAATTAGAGCTTTGCAGATTAGTGCTCGGCTCGGTGCCATTGGGGCTGCAAGGGTCCAGCGTGGTGGTGGTTGCTTAGCTTACGTCACCTTTTGAGCAGACTAGGAATGGAGGGGACTGGCTTTTTGCTGCTTCCCTTCCAGCACGTTTTAATCCTGCACACAAATGGACATTCACACAAAATAACAAGCACATGGTATATTCTAACTTGTATTTTAAAAGCTGTCCGTGAGACAGTGTCCATATTTCCTTAGCTGTAACTTGTCTCAGCACTAAGGTGTAAGGAATAAGGACATGTATTCTGTGCTGGTGTTGCAGTAATGCACCGTTTATTCAAATTTGACAAGAAAGGGAGTCATGCTGGTGGAGTACATTTTCTAAGATTAGTTCTTAGTGCCAAACTTGACTTTTTTCCTCTAACCATTTGGATGTTATTTTTGCCTTGTGAAACAGATGGGTAAATGTAACCCTATACCCATTTAGAATAACCTATAAAGGGACTGGTAACTATTTTATTGTGCAGGGAAAGGTGTATGCTTTTTGCCCACTAACCCAAAGAGGGTTGGCTAATGACTCACTGGTTCAGCCAGCATTTCTTCAACTCTCAACTTCTTCTGTGGTCCCAGCATTGTGCTAAAGTACTGCAGAGACAGATTGAATTTTACTTATAGTTAGAAACACATCCATGGACAAGTGCCATGGATGAGCTGTGTGAAATACTCTTGAGTGTAGAGGAAAGAAAGCCCTGTAAGCCTAGACTAGGGCCAGTGTGGGTTTGATTGAGGTTTTTGTAGTCATTGATGGCTCATTAGATGCTGGAATCCAGTGGTTTTTTTGCATGCTAAAAACAAGTTGTACCAAACAGGAGCTATGCCTCATCTCAGCATGTGTTATTTGATTTGAGCCTCAAAGATCACCAGCTGACTTGGAAAGTCAGGGTCTGGAGAGGAAAGGACCCATACTTAGAAAAAGAAGGAATGATGTGGGGAAATGTGAAATGTTTATTAAAAATACTGGGAGGCAGGAGGTAGGGAGTTACATGGCTGAGATAAGTCAAGTAAAATACATAGGAAGGTAATTAATGCTGGTACTGACAGTGTAATGAAGCATAAACCCTTTTTCTATTATGTAGTTCTCACTCTCCTGAGACACATTGTGTAGACCAGGCAGCCTGTACCTGAGGTCTGCCTGCCTCTGCCTCCTGAGTACAGGGTTTAAAGGCTGGGTTCAAAAATCCCTTTTTAATCCTTTTTAAAAGGATTTATGTGATGCTTTGGAAACTTTTTAAATAGAAGATTTGGTTACAAGGAGGAGAAATTCACACTTAAGAATGTGAAGTAGGGGCACCAATAGGTGGCTAGTGTGGTGGAGGTAAAGTCAAGACAGCATGGCAGATTTGTTAGGGGTAGAACACAGGCAAGAGTTCCTCCTCACCTGGATACCCAGCTAACACCACTGCAGACGAAATACTTGATATGATGTCTGTTTTTGCTTGTCATTGGTTACAGAGTTTAGTTCTTTTTGATTGTGTCCCTCCGTCTCCACCCACCCCCCCACCCCCGTCTGGCTCCAGTCTTGTCAGTTTCTCTAGTATCCCTACTAGTTTTATTACTTATCAATTTCTAGGATTTGCTTTTTTATAGTATTAATTTATTGATGTGTCCAAAATATCTTCCGTTGCATTCTACGAGCTTTCTGTGATTTCTCATCTAGTATGAGTTCTTGAGTGTTGTTATGATCTGGACTGTGTTACGGTTACACAAAATACATTGTTAGCCAGAACTAAATGTAGGTGTTTTGCTGTAGTTGACTTTATGGATATTATCCTGGTTTTGTTTTGTTTTGTTTTTGTCAGTCTGAGTCAAGGTATGGCCATTTGAGAAGAGGGAAATCGTCACTTAAGAAAATGCCCTCAATAGATTGGCCTGTGGGGTATTTTTTTTTTTTTTTTTTAATGAATGTAGGAGAGACTCAGCTCATTGTGGGCAGTACTACCCTTGGGCCCATGATCCTGGGTGGTATAAGAAAGCAGGCTGATGAAGCTATGAGGAGCAAGCTTGTAAGCAGCTTCCTGCCTTGAGTTCCTGCCCCAAATTCCTTCAGTGATGAACTGAGAGTTGGAAGATTAAGTAAACCCTTTCTTCCCCAAGTTGCTTTGTCACAACAGACACCCTAGGACAGGTATGATACAAATGTACTCCAACTGCCTCTTGTGAGGTTAGGCCAAGAAGATGGCTTGTTGGGGATTTCATTCCTCACTTATTCAGAGGTGCAAAAGTAGAATTTACTATTTCCTTGTTTTATTTAGGGGTTGAGGAAAAATGTTAATTCTTGCTATCCAGTGTTGTATGTATATGTAACACACACACACACACACACACACACACACACACACACACACACACACACACACACACACAGCCTTAGCTAGAAGATGCCCCCAAAAGAAAATAACCTGATGAGCACGATGTCTGCTTTTAGGTTTGAACATTGTTGGAGTATGAAAAATCTTAAAAAATGATTAAAAGCCTAGTCAAATTCATTGAGACCATAAAAATGTGACATTTAGATTTGTCTGTCTTGCTGAAGTTGAATAGGTATGGAAGGTATTTTGCCTTTCTTGCTGTATATTTATTTAGTTATTCACTAATTATTCCTGAGGTGATGTCTCAGAAATACAGAAGCTTGTAGAGGGCCGGAGTTTGAATAAAATGCTTAAGTCATATTCTTTTTTTTTTTTTTTTTTTTTTTTTTTTTTGGTTTTTCGAGACAGGGTTTCTCTGTATAGCTTTGGAGCCTATCCTGGCACTTGCTCTGGAGACCAGGCTGGCCTTGAACTCACAGAGATCCGCCTGCCTGCCTCCTGAGTGCCGGGATTAAAGGCGTGCACCACCAACGCACAGCTAAGTCATTCTTTTTTTTAGAAGGTGATACACAGATTCATGTTTGTGGACTTTAATGTTTGTTCTGTGTTTTATGTGTGTCTTAGTCTAAGAGAAGTGATTTGCTCTTCTTGGCAAACACTTGCTTTGCTAAATAAAACAGCATAGAGCCCCAAACTCACCTGGGAAAAACAGTTTTAACTTGTCGACACAAAGAAGTAATATTTGCTGTCTTATTACCATTTGTGTCTAATTATTCCTCATATTTCTGGATATATTTGTGTATTGAAACAGTGGGGGCAACTACAAATTGTGCTTTTTTTCTTCTCCCACATAGACTTCAAGTGTTAATAAAAGGCTACTTTCCAAATTGTTTGCCTATCATCCTCTTCTAGGTGAAATATTAAAATATTTCTGTGGACATTTGCCCCTCCCTGATTATTTTCATTTGGGGTCAATTACTCTTTCATAGTCACTATGCCATTATGGTACTAGGCACTCAGGACATGGCCCTGAATGCATTTGTATGGTCTCATGCAAAATGAGTATGTAGTAGCCTTTGTTTGTAAACACTTAACAGTTTCAAGACTGTAGTAGCAGAGCATAAACCCCAGTGTAGAGCCCTACACAGCTGCACATCTATGAAGCTGCTTTTTGGACTCTATGCAGACAGAAAGCTTAAGTGAAAAAATAGGTTAGTCTTTAAAATAAAAAGATCCCCTGCTTCCCTTAATTTCTGCCTTGTGCCAGCTAATATTTTCCTTAAAAATACCCTAATCCAAATCTAGTTCTTTTTCCGTTGAAACTAAGAAAGATAAAATGCTTGTTTGCACAGTCTTTTATATGTTTGAGAGTCTTATGAGCATTGGAGGGTTAGTGGCAGCAATTAGAATTGAGTTTATCAGACTCACACTTGAATACACCTTGGGACATTTTCCCTTTTCCCACCTCCCAGCTGCCGCCGCCACCTTCCTCACCAGCTTTTTATTGGTGCTAGAATGGTGGCTTACCTGCTGGTGATAATGTAATCCCTGCTTTTTTTTTTTTTTTTTTTTTTTTACAAACTTGTTGCTTTTGCTTTCCAAGTTTGAACATGCTAACCTTATAGAAAAGATATTTTCTTCTTCTAGCGGGGCTATAACAGGCTTCTATTTAGTGTCTATGTAATGTGGCCATTATGCTTCACCACAACCCAGGGCTGAATCGTTTGAAGATTCCTTTCTAAAGCTTGGGCTGTAATTTAACCATCCTAAGAGGTGGAGCTTTAAGATGGCCTAAGCAGGCCTTTATTAATGAAGAAGGGGGAGGTTAGCTCCTGAAGGGCCGGCTGGGTTTGTCTAGGAAGAATGGCTTGTCCAATTTCTCTGCCCCCCCCCTCCAGCCCCCATTCTCACTTGTTCTGATGTGGTGGTGCAGCCTAGCAGAAAGGCCCTCACCAGGCACCAGTGGACTCCACCCTCCAGGATCCTGAGGATGTGCATTTGGAGAATTAAGTTGTTGCCAAGAAGTAGGACTGTTGTTACAAATCCCTGAGGGTAGCATGAGTGTGCTACCAAAATGCTTGCCTTGCTGTGTACAGAGCCTTGAATGATTGAGGTGCAGGGTCAGGAGAAAGCTGTTGACTCCTTAAGTGCTAGGATTGGAATATTGGCAGAAATAGAGACAGAAAAGGCCATGCCATTGAACTCTTGAGACAAAAATGAGGAACACGGTATTGGGAGATTGAAGTGTAAAAGTCACCCTTGTTAGATTGTTGTGAAGAATTGGGCAGAACCGTGTGGAACAAGAAAGGAAGGAGGAGGCGGCTATCTGGTACATAACATTTCCTGACAACAGAGCATTAGGCAGCCGTGAGAGGACAGCTAACTATAATTACAGTGAGGCAGGGTAGTGGATCACACCCGGTCATGTACACAGTAAGAGAGTGTGCTGGGGAGAGAGTCCTAAATGTGTCAAGAGACCCTTTGCTAAAGAGTTTTAGCAATGAAGAGGCCAGATGCTGCTCTTTGTAGTAGGGTAAAGACTGAGGGCATGTGGGCCTGTGGCAGCTCTGACTGAAGTGGCCCCTGTGATCTAGTAGGCCCACCACTCTAGAAGAAGCAAGTGGGGAAGCATTTGCTGTTTCCAACTGGTATTAAATCTTCAAGCCCCCAAGAACACAATAACTGCAGGAGCATGACTTCCACCAGGGCAGCACCCACTCGAAATGGGAATCAGAACCTACGGTGCATGGATAGGTGCGTTCATGCAAGCGTGTGTGCTCAAGCACATGTGTAGAACTGTTATAGTCAGAATCCTCTAAGATCCCAAGACTATGAGAGTACCAGCATGTCATGAGCCTGGGACAGCTACAGGCTTGGGACTCGCACCTACCAACGGAAGTCTGCCCAGAGTCAAACAAACCGTAGGGGTGGGGACTGCCCAGACTCTCCATTGTGTCCATTCTGGAGCTAAATGGTCTAATTTTTTCTACTAGCTTTTTGACTTAGATAGGACAAGTTTCTTCTTTGTTCTTTGTCTTTTGAAATGAGAATGTCTATCTTATTGTTAAAGACTAGAGTCTTAAGAGATGATTAGAAGCTACAGGGTTCTGTCCTCGGGAATGGATTGATGCTTTTATTTTAGAAATGGATAAGTTAGCACAGCAGTGATTAAAAAAACAAAAATGAGTTTGCCCAATACCCTCTTGGTTTTCTGCAAGAAGAGCCCTCACCACAAGTGGGTGCCTCTAAGACTGTGAGCCAATGCACTGGTGTTATTTCCATTCGCTCAGTCTGTGATATGTGTTATAGCAGCACACCACACACTAAAAAGCATGGATTAACCAGTAGTCAGTTAAAGAAGTTGAGCTCTTAAATGATTGGGCAGGAGTGACTGAGAGCAATTAAAATTGTTAGTGGTGAATATTAATTTAGTCATGATGCACTTCTTGGCCATAGAAGCAGCTTCAGCCAACACCAAATAAATCCTCATCCTCTGAAGACATTTGTGTAATGAAGAAAAAAATAAAATTTCTTTAGAAACAATAATTGTATACTATACACTAAGCAGAGCGATGGAAAGAGCAAGAGATTTTATATAATTACATCACTACATCACTTGGTGTAAAGTGAAGTAGTTGTTCAGAAAACAGGTTTGTCTTTGGATGGGCATATCATCTAATGGCTTGCTTGTTGTTACCTGGTTAGTGCTTTGGACTATTTCATAGTGTAACACTGTGGGGTCTTTTGAGTTTTTTTCTATATTCAGTAAAACACAGCTGTTTTACTAAAAGTTAGATTGTCGAACCTTTGGGTATGACCTTGTAGCTCAATTCATTGTCTTTTTGACCAGTTTTGCAGTAGCAGGTAAAGTCTTCCATAAACTCAAGACAACCTGAGTTTAAAGATTTCTGACCAATCTTCTGCCCTCTGAGCCAGCACATGAGGACCCGAGTCACTCAGCCTGCTTCTGCCCTCCTCCAGCAGTGTAGTCACAGAGGTGGAAACAAGGGAACCAAGATACAGTGTGAGGCCTAAAAGACTGAGCCTTAGTTGATGTGGAATACTTCTGAGACAGACATGTTTGTACATTGTCCTTTGAATTCCATAGGACATTTTGTGTAAGTTATCTTTGAGACAGCAGTTGCCATATGAATGTCTTCCTTGTACATGTTTCTGTTACTCAGGGTTTTGTTGTTGTTTGTTTTTGTTCTTTCCAGTTTTTTTCTGAATGTGTGGGCTGCATTACAGGGGTGGGTTGGGTACTAGTATTTAAAAAAAAAACCAGAAAACAAAACTTGTTACTCACTGTATTCATTTGAATTAGTAAACAGTGTTCTGGGAACCAAGGAATTTTAAAATATTTAAAATAATGGAGATGTTAAGACATTTGGATTTTCAGGTTTTATTACCAGGGATCTGGGATTTGGAAATAACCTTGTTCTTAGGAATAAACTTGTAAGGATTCTCAGTGAAGAACTTGTGTAACCTGGCGTGGAAACCCGGTTACTAGAAACCACCAGCTGCACAGTGACGGTCACACAGCTCTCTGATGTCATGCCACCTCCAAATATTAATGCTGAAATTTTGATGGTTTCATTTACAATTTTAGATGTTACCATTCATAAAACAACTTCTAGAGTCTATAGCATCAAAATTCAGAAAACACTGTTCTTCTTCATTCATGTAAAATATTCATGTAAAATATTTGCTAACAGTAGCACTCTGAAGATGGTTTGTAAGGGTCATTATAGTGCATTCTGTTTGAATTCTACAGTAATCTGTTTGCATTCTACAAGGATTTTTTTTAATATAGTGTCAAGTTGGACAACCAGCAAGCTCTTCAAAGAAAGATTGTAACTAATGCTGAACCTTGCTGTGTCCTACATCACAGAGGCAGACATTGCACCTCTCACAGGTGGAAGGAGTGAGTAACTGACAGCTAGTAGTTCTCTGGACTCTATTTCCAGAGTGTAGATCACTTAAAAGTCAGTTAATTCTAGGTTGCTTATTGCATCAGCAATGGAAAAGAAGTATATGGTGTTTGATTCATTCAAAGTAATTATGATGAAGAACCTAGTTTCTCCATTTAAGTTAGACTGCCCTGTAACATTTCCCAAAGACTCTAAGCAAATGGTGCAGTGGTATTAGAAAGAAATGTTACCCATATTGCATTGCGGTAGAACAGATTTCCATTCACACATCATCTGAATGCCAAATGCTTAAATTATGAGGTTTTGCTTAATTTTTACAGCAGAAACATTTGTTGAGTCCCTGCTGTGTACCAGGCTCTTGACTGAAATAACTAATGAGAACCTGAAAAGCATTTTCTGGAGCTGGGTTATTCAGCTTTGAAGTAGCCATTCTTCAATGCCTGACTTCTAACAGTTCTTTGCTTATTGGTCTATTATTTAATAATAAGTAGGAAAAAAAAAGTTAGGGTTCAAATAGACAAGTAACAACAAAAAGCTGGAAATAGTGACTGCGCTTTTAGGTCCCCAGTTTTTAGTTGCTGTGTGCATTTCTGTGGCCTTGCCACTTGATGGCTGTGAGGAGCTGTGGCCTCTGGTTCTGTTGGAACAGAGTTCCAATTCTCATGGAACAGCCCACTTCACGGGCGGCATGCCCTGTTGCCTTACTTAGAATTTTGTGGATGATAGAAGAGAGGTAGTCGTTTGAGTGGTTCTTCTGTGAGGTTTGGATCCCTCAGCCTAGATACCTAGAGATGAACTCTTCCTCTTCCTGCTGCTTGGCAAGCAGCACCTGCACTTGCCATCCCTTTGTGCAGAGGAGCGCCGTAGCTCTGTCCAAGGACTGGAGAGCATTGTCCTCTCTGGTTCAACTAATGAAAATCTTTGCTTTCATCAACTCATCATGTATTTGGAGTAAATCATTAAAGGGAAAAGTTAAGTAATGGAAAAGTGTCAAAACCAATACTAAAATATTTGGTCTACCCTTTAAAAAAGTATTTCTTTTTAAATCACATTTTTAAACTACTTGAGAAAATGTAGAATGAAAAACTGTGAAGAGTAGTTGGCATCGAACACTGGGTCCAGTTGTGAACTTAAATGATACAGATTTATAGTTTTCTAATAAAACTCACATGTTTCAATGATTGTGCCTGTAATATAGGTTGAGTTTAAAAATGAAAACTGAGCTGTTTGCTGCTGAATTTCAGTGGAAATTGGCTTTTCACTGAGCTTTGTCTTGCATTGTTGATATTCCATTGCTTGGTTTGCTGGGCTTATTTAATGGAGTAGTAGTCAAATGCAATTTTAATTTAGTAGCACTAAAAAGTTGTGATTTTCCTGGAAATAAGATGTTTAAAATTAGGTGTGATTAAAAGTAAAGATTCCCATTGTTGTCATTATTGACCAACCCAGCTCCTGGTGTTTTAGCCACATTTTCTCCATTCTGCATGAGTGGAGACCCTTATTTGAAAAAGGCAGCACAGAGTGCATGTGCAGATCAGAGCTGCTGTAGGAGTGAGTCACTGGGAGTTGGTGCATGCCCTGTAAACCGGGAACTGGACACACACTTCTCTAATGAGATGGTGTGTAGATGGTGTGACCTCTTTTGTGTAGGTATGCTTTATATATATGAGGAATGTTAAGTCTTTCTCTTCCTTTTTTAGCCTTAGATTGTAAGCAAAAGAAATCAAGGTCAAGATCTGGAAGCAAGAAGAAAATGTTAACATTACCTCATGGTGCTGACGAGGTTTACATTCTCCGATGCAGGTATATGCTTCTGTTGCCAAACGTCATCCCTTTCTTCGCTTTCCTTTGAGACACAGTAGCTATTTTAGTTGGCATTTTTAGTTTGTGGCATGCTCAACAATAAAGCTATAAATGATTTTGCAGAGACAGTTTATTTAGACTCTTAATTCATTGTATACTTAAGTTTGCCTCAACAGCTAGTAAGATTGGGTTTGTATATCAGCCAAATACCTGTATTCCACTGTAATTTATAGAAGTGGTTAATTAATTGCTGTGCTTTATATTCTTGATAGATTTAGTTTGCATTGTTTCTGCTGTCCATTGAGATCACATTTTCTTTCACTGCATAACTCTCCTCCCTCCATGTACCCTCACAGACCCGTGCATAGACACAGTGTACTTCTGAATTGGAGAAGACTCTTTTGAGAGATACACACTTTGGAACAATTCCTGTGCATGAATTTAGATGTTATAAAAGTTAGAAAAGTGGGGCAGGAGAACACGGCCTACTCTTCAGAGGACCCATGCCTGCTTGATTCCCATCCCCCGTTTGGTGGCCTGCAACTTCCAGTCTCAGGTTCCTAAGACCCCAGGCACATGCACATGGTGCACAGACATGGAGGCAGGGCAAGATGCCCATGCGCATTGATTTTTCTTTTTCTTTTTCTTTTTTTACAGAATTCTGTTTAGTTAATTTTAACTCAAATGATATTATAACCACTACAAAATAAATCTGTTAATAAAGGTGTAAATTGATTCAACTTAATTTAAACCAGCGCTTTTCAACCTTCTCAATTCTACGACCCTTTAACACAGTTCCTCATGTTGTGGTGCCCCGGTGCCCCATCCCACCAAAAAAACCAAACAATTATTTTCATGGTTACTTCATAACTGTAACTTTGCTACTGTTAAGAATTGTCATGTAAATATCTGATATGCAGGGTGGACTTGGGTGACCCTGTGAGAGGGTTGTCTGAACCTCAAGGGGCTGTGGCCCACAGGCTGAGAACCATCAATTTGTTAGCCAAGTGCTCTGTGTATTGTATGGTGAGATTTGTTTCTTACATTATGGGCTTTTGATGAAGAAGTTTTAAATAGTATTACCTTAAGAGAACTACTATTATCTGCTTCTCTTACAGGTTTTGTGGCCTAGTCTTTCGGGGACCATTGTCTGTTCAGGAAGACTGGATTAAGCACTTACAGCGGCACATTGTAAACGCTAATCTTCCACGGACTGGAGCTGGCATGGTGGAAGTGACATCACTACTTAAAAAGCCTGCCTCTATTACGGAAACTTCCTTTTCTTTACTAATGGCAGAAGCAGCCTCATAGGACCAGGAATCCTTTTAAACAGCAGATTTAATTGGATGTAAATTTAAAATTCTTGTCCTTTTTTTTTTTTTTTTTTTTTGTAAGCCATGTCCATTTATAAATACTAAAGTAGGAAAAATGGGGGAGCGTGGATTAAGTGGCATCTGAGCAAACTGAACACTTAATGACAGTAAGTAGTCTATATATTTTATATAGGACAGAGATGTGTTTTCAAGGTTTGCTGAATTTTGTTGGCTGAGTTTACTCAATTAAAGGTCTTACATCTGAGAGCCATCTGTAAGTGTTGCACATGGGTTTACAGACAGACTTGCTGAAAGATTGTGTTCTCTGCAGTGTTACCAGAATCAAGGCTCTGTTTCTTCCCCACACTTACATAGAAAACTAAGATATTATATTTTGTTGGTATGTATTTAGTGTTTTGTATACTTCCAGGAACTGCTAACTAAATTTACTCAACTTAGGGCATTAAATATCATGTACTTCATAGTTTGAGACTGTTCACCCAAATAGGGCAGAGTACTATCTATCTAGATGTATAAGTGTTTTGTTTTGTTTTGTTTTTTTAATCACATGGAACGGTTTTTTTGTTTTTTTTTATACTAAAAAGTGGGAGGGAGATTTGTTTAAACAAGTATTTCTAAAAGCAATGTGTACATAGTCCTGGGAATTATTTGTGGTAAGGAAGCCTTCTTGACTCGAGTTGCTTTTCTCAGACAATGAAGTGGTGCACCCACGCTACCTCCTACTTTGTCAGCAAAGATGCTATTTACCCTTTCCATTTTTGTATCATAATAGATTTTAAAAATCTAATGTTCTTTATTGCAAGACATACTTTTGTTACCAGATTTGTTTCTTTGTAATGTTTTACGTACAGTTTGACATGCTTACAGGACAGGGTTGTCTCTTTATTTAACATTGTAGAAATGTAATTAATAAACAAGGCTCACTACACAATTTAGAATAGGCTTTTTCTCATTTATATTATCTTCCAAATTTGATCAGTTAGAAAAACTATTAATACACAAACTATTTCTACATATGATGAGAATGTTTACAATTTCAATGCTAGACCTTGTTTTGGATGTGATTATATGTATGAAAATTGTGTAACACTATGCTCATGCTAAGAACCCACATAATGGAATACTGAAATAAATGTGCTGTGAGGAATGGAACGTAATGGTGCAGGTGTCTTGGTCATGATAACTTGTGATGACGCTCTTCAACTCTTTCCAAAATCAGCATCCTTTACAGACGACAGTTTGTGTGCAAGCACCCATTCCACACCATTTCATGTAGTTGCTAATAGAGGTGAACCAAGGATATGCATTGATGCTTTTTTCATTTGTAAATAAAGAGAAAAAACAGTTAAAGTGAAGGAGTATTTTGGAAGACTATATACATACCTCACTGCCAGTGAAATTACTTTTCCTGTGGTATATCTCCTTACCAGAAATTGCTAAATAAAAAGACTTCAAGAATTATGATGCCTCTAACATGAAGCATTTCTTATTTTTATCATGGGAACTAGTCCATGAAATATTGTTTATAAATACCAAGTTACTTTGGTTTTCTAGAAACACTACATTAGTCAGTATGTTATTTGTGAAAAAATAATTTTGCCTGCTATGGTTATTAACCTTTTAATTTGGGGCCGTTTAATGTGTTGAATCACATCACATTCCATTACTTTTGACTGAAAATATCCCAAGCCTGTCTTGATATTGATAACCTCTTACTACAGATGTTTTATTGAATTTCCATAGGTAGATTTCAATCTGTGTATGTCCTATTGTCTGCTTACTTGATGGAGAAAAATCTCACTGGTTTCCCTGGGCTGACTTTGAACTCAGAACCCTCCCATCTCAGCCTCTGGCCTAACTGGGAATACACCAGTGTGGCACTGTTCCTGGCTCAAGATAATTTTTGAAATTGAGCCATAATGCTAACAAAACAAGTAGAATTCAGAAGATTAGGGAGGAAATGACAGGGAAAATGAGAACACTTACAGTTTTTTGAGACTCTTAGATTTATTTATTATTTTAGTCATGGCAGCTGTCAAAATGTAGGAGTGTAGGTAGAATTAGTATAACCCACGTATTTCAGAATTAAACCAAAGACCTTCCCAGGAACAACTTCGGTACCTCATAAGTATAGAATCATGTCATTTGCAAATAAGGATGCGGGATGTTCCTTCTCTTTAGTTAACTCCTATTTATTTATTTATTTATTTATTTATTTACTTTTCATTATTTACTTAAAAAGTCACTGTGTGTGTGTGTGTGTGTGTGTGTGTGTGTGTGTAGGGCACAGCACACTTGTGGAGAGTGAAAGGGTGCTTGCTGGAGTTCTCCCCTTGCACCATGTGGGTTCAGGGGTCAGGCTCAGGCGGCCTGCCTTGTACCAGGATGAGCATCCTCTGCTGTGCCGTCTTTCCCCCTTCCCCTCACCCCCCCCACCTCCTGTGATCTTGTTTCATTGCTCTAGCCACGATTTTGAACATTATATTGAGCAAAAATGATGGGAATGGGCGCATTTGCCTCATTCCTGATTCGAAAGGACATACTTTTAAGTTTTTCAGTATTTGTTTATAATGTTGTTGGGTATGGATTTGTATTAACATCCTTTGTTTGATTCCTTCTATCCTGGTTTACTTATCAGAAAAGAGTCTTGAACTTTGTCCAGTTGTGTGTTCTCTGCCTCAAAGTATATATGTTGTATTCAACATTTATTGGTCTGCATATGTTGTGCCAATCTTGATGCATGTCTGGCATGAATCAGGGTATTTGTTGTCCTTGCTGTGTTCTTAAGTAACATGGTTTGCACGACTCTCATTGAGAATGTCCATACTGTGGTGGCATTCTTGGTGGTCAGCGTGGCACACCTGTGAAACGAGAACGCCAGATGAGGAATTGCCTCCATCAGATTGACCTGTGGGTTTGACTGGGAGACATTTTCTTGATTGCTGATTTATATCCAAGAGCCTGCCCACTGTGGGTGGTGGTATCCCGTACAAAGACAGCTGGGGAAGCAAGCTAGGAAGCAGTGTTCCCTCCATGGTTCTGTGTGGTTTCCTTCAGTGATATGGCTGTGGCCTGAGACTTGGAAGATGAAATGAGCCCTCTCCTCCTCCAGCTGCTTTTGGTTATGGTATCAACAAAACCACAAGACCAGAAAGGAAACTATGTTTACCTACGCTCGTTGGGGAAGTTGATTTCTACCCATGCTCACAAGGAGAATTGATTTCCCATTTCTCTTTTTTGTTGGGTCTTTATCTGGCTTTGGTATCAGAACTGCTCGCTTCATAAATGATTTTCGGTGTGTTTTTCCCTTCCTTTTTTGTGGGCTAGTCTGAGAAGTGGGAGGTGGAGTAGTGCTAACTCTTCCTTTAGAGCTCAACCATGCACCATCTGGTATGGACTTTCCTTGGTGGGGAGTTTTAAGTTTTCAGAGTCTTCCCATAGTTTTCCTTCTGTATCTCATTGGGCATTTGCTATAAAAGCCCATCCTATCTCTTCATTTAATATTTTGGGTCTATTCTCTCTTCTTAGTTCTGGTAGAGATCTGTTTGTCTTTTCAATAAATGAACTTTGGTTTGATTGATACTGTGTATTATCATTTCCTCTATTAATTTCTGACCTGATCTTTCTTGTTTCTGGCCACCTGCTTCTTTGGGGTTTGACTTGTTCTAATTTTCTGGGACCTTGACTGAACTTCATCCTTAGGTTCCTTTTTAAATCTAAGTATTAAGTTCTAATTTTTTCCTAGAGCTGACCTAGTTGTGGCCTAAAAGTTCTAGCAGAGTTCTAGGGATTTCTAAACAACCTCCCTGATGGCTTCGTTGACCCACTGATGAGTTGGGTGTAGAAAGACCTGGATGGGTTCCCAGCACCACACTGGGTGGCTCACAACCACCCTGAACTGCAGCTGCAGAAGGAATCCCATGTGTCTGGCACTCGTGTCCTGTGTGTATCCACGCACAATGACATACACATATAGACAGAATTTTTTAAATAAAATCTTTTTTAAAGGAATATATTGAGTTTCTCAGGCATTTATGTGGTTTCACTTGCTATTAATTTCTTCTCTATACCACTATGATCTGTTAGGAAATAGAAGTGATTGATTTCTGTCTTTCTTAAGTTGCAGTTCTGTGACCTATAATGAGATCCTGTAGGCACTCCCTGTCTGTAGATCTGTTGGGACCATCTGATCCATTGTGAGCTTTGACCCTGAGGGTTCTTTGTTGACTTTTAGTTTGGACGATCTGCCTAATGATGAACACAGTCACCCACTGTTGTAGTTGGATACTTTTCTCTACCCCACTGGTTCCCCTGGACCGGTTCCTCTTGCTCCTGGCCGCTTATGAAGTAATCACTCAGTGGCTAATAGTAAATAGAATTTGGCCAATGGCTCAGGCTTTATTACTGGCTAGTCTCTCTCTCTCTCTCTCTCTCTCTCTCTCTCTCTCTCTCTCTCTCTCTCTCTTCTTTCCCTCTTTCTCTCTCCTCTTCCTCCTCTCTGTCTCTCTCCTCTTCTTCCCCTCCCCCAAAGTCTATGGGGTTTGTTACCTCACATGTTGCTTTTCTGGTGGCAGGACCAAGGCAACTTTGAAAGAAAGCATCTAATCAGGGCCCTGCTGACCGTTTTAGTTTTAGATTATCATGGTGGGAAGCAGGCAGGCAGGCATTGTGTTGGAGCATTTTTATATCCTGATCAGGTAGCAGGTGGCAGGATGGGGGGGGCGGGGAGACGGCATATCTGTAGATGAGAGTTGCTGGGAGAAAGCTTCCAGGAAATTGCTAAAGCAGGTGTCTGCATGGGCTGTTCCTGTGTTAGCCAAACACAGAGCCCCAAGTTCACACTACTGTTAGCGTCTCTCCCACTGGGGAGTGCACAGCATGTCCTCTTGTCCTTCCTCCTCTAAAATTAGGCCATTGCAACAGCATCAGAAGTGTTTAAAATGGCTTATGTAAAGGTATCTTTTCATTAAAATCAGGTTTAATTATAATTATGTTTAGTTATAATTGGTTTATGTAATAACACTTTTTGGACACAGTACTTCTGAAAGAGGTGCAGAGTTCGTTTTGGCAAAAATAAAAAGCCTCATTCGTAGCATGTCATAGATGACACACGGAGACTGGCAGATATTTTTAAAAAATGTAAAAAAAAATTTAAAAAGCCAGACAAAATCATAGGGCAAGCCATAAACAAAAGAGAGCCTTAATGTGATTTAAATACCGTGACTGAGATGCAGTCAGCGTCAGCCTGGACTGAGTTGGACACCACATCATCCTCTATGGAAATGTATTCTAGCAAAAGACTACTACGGTCACCATCTGTCCCCCACATCTCACCGACTGGCCTGTCCCCCAGTGAGATGCAGCAGATATGTTTAACATAAGCACATCTTCCTCTCACTACAAAGTGTGTCACCCCAGTGTTGTGAAGACTGTTTCAGGGAACTATTAAGACAACTGGCGCGCACTCGAGCACACACACACACACACACACACACACACACGGGGGGGGGGCACTTCTGATAGACCTGTGAACATTCGTTGGTCTTATGTGTGCTTTAAAATTTGTCCTTTAGGGGTAAAATATAGAAGGAAGCTTTATTTAGTGAAACCATTTCAGTCTTTGGTTCCCTGAGAACAGTACCAAGATTGTCGCCATACACCTCAACTGATGTCAGATGTCCTCTACAGTGATGGCTGGAGGACCCGGCCTCTCAGTCCCTGAGATGGAGTCTGCAGGGGCTCCCTTCAGATTACTTTGGAAGTACTGCAGAAGCAGTGGTGTGATTGGCTGCCTGGAAAGTGTTCTGCCTTCAGCTGTGTTCTTGTCTTTTGTCAGACTGCGTAGTATCTTACTGACTGCTGGAAGGAATGAAACCGTATTGTCTATCTATTGCTTAGGAAGCACCCCTAGTCTGCAGATCTCTAGTTAGTCCTAAAAAAGCCCTTTGTAGGTCTGTGGAACTCTTCCTGATAAGATAGGGGCCTTAGAAGTATGTGCACACTGCAGGGGAAAGATTAAACATTTTATTGTATGAGGTTGTATGAAACTGACCCTTTATGGGACTAAAATGAAGCCTTATTTGGGAACTAAGCTGCAATTAATAGAAGCAAAGGAAAATATAAATCATATTTTGCAGCAGACTCAATTGTCATAAGAGGCAAGACAAAACAAAAATGTTTACTGCCATTTACTTTGTATAAATTGTTGATTAGGGAACAACAGCAGTGGGGCTCGTGGCCAAGGAAGTAAACAGAACAGTATCCTGAAGAAGGGATGCTTTGGCACTACAGGCGTAGATAACTTGCCTCATCTACTGTGTGAACAGAATTAACCCAAATAACTGGGGTTGAAAGATAACAAAACTGATGAGGTGAATGGAGATGGCAACAGAGTATCTTCATGCGATACCACTTCTTGGCCATGGGGACCGCTGCCATTGGTGTAGGGGGCAAGATTCATAATTCATTTGAAATTCAAGAGCAGCAGACTGGGTAATAGCAGTTTTGGATAAATCCTTGGCCAGCTGAATACTAGCGCCTAAACCCACTCAGATACAAATGTGAAGGGCATTATGCAGAAGACGGTGGCCAGCTGTTCTCTATCTACCGAGTTCAAACAATAAGGACTAGATGTCAGGGATTTGGGCCAAGAATAGGAAGACTTAGTGACTGAATTAAGTTCCTGTGGAACCTTTTGAAATCTATCCCTTAAATCTGGAGCATGGACAGTCAGTACAGACAGCATATAAGAGTGGAGTGTATGTGTGGGGGAGCCCCAGTGTCAGCTGAAGATGAGCATTTAGCTAAATCAGGAAGCTGCCTTTGGAGAGGAGCAGAGTCTGTTTTTGGCTTTCTTGGTTAACACGATTTTGAATTAAATCTTGTTCTCATTGGCATCTGCCTACAGTTTCCGAGCCGCTGCCTCCTGCAGAGTATTGCTAAACAACACTTGGCATCAACAGAGTTTGTTTTTGAGAATTATCATTTCACCTCCTCTTCCAACTTCTCCTGTGCCCCCCACTCCCTCTCAAATTGAGGATCTCTTAATTTTGATAATTGTTACATAGACCCACACATGGAACTATAAATAGGACCTGCTGAGTCTGCTGATACTACTCCTTTGTATGTCTGTGTAGGGATGACCACTTGGATTTGGATGACTGGGTAGGGGGCGTGTCCCTGAGAAAGCAGATTCTCCCTCTCTCAGCAATCATTAATTGCCTGTAATGCCTCCCTTAGAGGCGGCGCCTTGTGAAATTTCTTCCATCCACGTTGGCATGTCAACTGATGGTGTCGTCCTTTAGGGCAGTCATATTGTTAGGTTTCATGAGTGCAGCTCTCCTGTTGGATAAGGAGTGCAGCTCTCCTGTTGCTGAAGACTCCCCCCAACTCTTACCATCTTTCCACCTCCTTTTCCACGGTGCTCCTTGAGCTTTAGTAAGTGTAGGGTTTGTGTTTTTTATGTATCCCTGGGGGAGGAGCACCCCATGGTCACTTCTGACTTTCTGTAATGGTCTCCACCTACTGCACAGAAAAGCCTCATTGATGAGGGGTGAGAACTGCAAATTTCACTCTTTACTGGATTTCCCCCCAAACTACTTTTCAGAGAAAGCCCATTTCAGGACCAAGAACTGCAAGCATTAGAGGCAGCACCAAGGGTATGGCTTTGAGGGCTTGGGTCCTTTAGGTGTTGGACCCGGAGAGCTAGAATGCTGCAGGAGGGGCAGGTTCTGCTGCTGTGGGTCCAGGGAGAGACTTATGGTATATTAGATTAGAATTTTGGGGTATGACACAAGCAATCTATTGCCCTCTTCTACCTTAAGAATCGCTAATTCATTGGGGTGGTGGCGGCACATGCCTTTAATCCCAGCAATCAGGAGGCAGAAGTAGATGGATCTCTGAGTTCTAGGCCAGCCTGGTCTACAGAACGAGTTCCAGAAGAGGCCCCTAAAGCGACACAGAGAAACCCTGTCTAAAGAATCACTAATTTGATACTAATAATGATATCAGGAGACTTCAGCCCGGTGCAGTGTTGTGCTAGCATATTTTTTATGTGTGTTTTCTCTTCTGGTGCTCTGTTGTGTTTACAGGTACCTGGTTTGTTGAGCTTGTCAACTTTAGTAGTGTAAATTTTCTCACTGTGGCTTGCCAGAGCTCCAAAAGTGAAAACAGGTGAGGTTTCACTCTGGGTGCTGGGAATTTGTGGAGGCTCAGCTCTCACTGCTGTGGTTGTCCAGTGAGTTCCAGAACAACCAGGACTGTTACACAGAGAAACCCTGTCTCAAAACAAAAACCTAAAAACTTGGAAGCATGGCTTTGGGTTTTTGGTTTGGTTTTTCAAGACAGGGTTATTCTGTGTAGCTTTGGAGCCTATCCTGGCACTCGCTCTGTAGACCAGGCTGGCCTCGAACTCTCAGAGATCCACCTGCCTCTGCTGGGATTAAAGGTGTGCACCACCACTGCCCAGCAGCATGTTTAATTTTATTTTAAAATGCTGGTGTTTAAAAGTCGTAGCATACCGATGAGCATTGCCCTAAATTAAAAAAAAAAAAATTCCCAGTTGGGAATGTTTATTTTTAGCTAGTTATTGGCTTACAGTCCACTCCTTATTGTCATTTTTTTTAAAGATTTTATTTTCTTATTATGTATACAACATTCTGCTTCTGTTTATATCTGCACACCAGAAGAGGGCACCAGATCTCATAATGGATGGTTGTGAGCCACCATGTGATTCTGGGAACTCAGGACCTCTGGAAGAGCAGTCGGAGCTCTTAACCTCTGAGCCATCTCTCCAGCCCTCCCTATTGTCATTCTGAAACCTGCAAATCACCTTGGGAGGTGTATCTTACAACTTCCCTAATGCTGGAATGCCCAATGGCTTGAGCTACCTACAAATCGTGTAAGAACTGGAATTTCCAGTTTTCTTTTCCATTGTCTTCCTCTCCAAAAGCAACTGGGGGTGGGGGGGAGGGGGAGAGTTTGATCTCCATCGAGTAGTCAGTACAGAGAAGTCATAGCTGGAACTCAAGACAACAACTGATGCAGAGGCCATGGCTCTATCAGCTACTTTCTTATACCCCAGGACCATGGGCCCAGGGTGGCACTGCCCCTGTGGGATGGACCCACCCACATCATCAGTTGAGAAAGTGTGTTCCAGGCTTGCCCACAAGCTAGTCTGGGAGGAGACTTCTTAATTGAGATCCCCTCTTTTGAAATGACTATCCTGTGTCAAGTTACATAAAACTAGCAGGTAGCATGAATTTACTTTTGAACTCTTGTTGTCTGTATTTTGACAAAACCACTCAGTGGCTGCAGAAACCTCCCCCTGAAAGCAATGGATTTTGAGAACACAGTCACCACGGAATCTACACTGATAAGTTACTGATAATGTTGATAGTCACACATTGCTACATCTGTGCACTGATTTGAAAACAATCCTTGGGTGACATTGTAAAATCAGGAGAAAGGCTTAGGAGGACAGAGGTTGGAGTCCAGTGCCAACTCCTTCTGTGTTCTATGAATAGCAGCAATGTCACCTAGACAAACTCTACCAGTGTTCAAACGTTTTCATGGAGTAAGTAAACGGCCAGTGCTTCCTGTTGGTGAGGTGTATTTGACTTAGGCTGGGCAGGAGTTAGAGACACACATCAGACTATAGGAAATTCACTTTCTCACTAACAAAGGATTTGTACCCAAATAAAATTACCAACCTGGTCCACTTAAAATTTTGGTGTTAGGTTTGGGTGATTTTATTCATTCTTTGGTTTCTGGTGTTAAGGGTTGTACTGACGACCTCGGTGTCCTGGATGCTTGTCCTCTCTTGATCCTCAGTGGGCATTGTTAAGAAGAGTTCTGTCCACTCCCGGTCTGGAAAAAAGGCTCAGCAGTTAAGAGTGCTTCCTGCTTACGTACAGTGCCTCACAACCATCTGTAACTCCATTTCTCTTGGACCCAATGCTCCATTCTGGTCTGCAAGCATTCTGCTTGCCTACATGACATCACTTAGGCAAACACAAAGAAGTTTTAGGTCACACAAAAGCATTGCCTCCCTGAAGGTGGTCTGCAACAAGCAGTCTCCCCCGTTCTATTATAATTCATGGTCAGGTGGGCCACTGCCAGGGTAAGTAGTTATAGATATATACTTTCCAAACACAATACAGCCAAATCTGGAGCTGTGATTCTGCTTCTTGTATCCTAAGTTTTACAAATGGAGGTCAGAGGAGAATGCATGGTTGGGTGTAGAACCACCAGATGGCGGTATGTGTGGACTAAAAGCATTGATTCCCTCTGCAGCGGGGATGTTCCTTACCTTACTTCACAAAAGACAGGTTTTCTTTTTTTGGCATCTGTTTTCTCTCTCTCTCTCTCTCTCTCTCTCTCTCTCTCTCTCTCTCTGTCTGTCTGTCTGTCTGTCTGTCTCTCTCCTGCTAATGCAGAGGCTCAAGTTGCTGTACACAATGTCATTTTCGATCTTTTTCCACTTTATCGAGGCAGTATCTCTCACTGGACCTGGAGTTTGCCAATGCCGGCAATCAGTCTAGCCAGCCAGCTTGCCCTGAGAAAGCTGTCTGTGCCTCCTGAGGACAGATGGCCACCACCCTACATTTCTGTGGGTTCTAGGGGTTCATATTCTTCACACTTGCAGGCTAGCACTAGAGCCCACTTAAACTCCCAAGCCTCCTTAAACTGCTTGAGGGTGAATGATGGATAAAGTCATTGTAGTCTTGGCAAGTGTGATCTGGAACATAGCTGGATCTTCCAGAAACTAAGATATTATAAATGGATTTCCAAGAGAGATTGAAATAATCATTAAGCTGCCATGGGGAAAGAAGCTAGGGAAAATCTTAATGAAAAAAGATTAAACTGGTCTATTGATTACCACTTCCTTGTTTTGACCAAGTCCCTGGCCAAAAGCAACTTCAGGGAGGAAGGATTTATTCTGTCTTACAGTTTGAGGATGGCAGCAGGACTGAGGGAGGTTGGTCACATGGTGTCAGTCAGGAAGCAATGGAAACAAATGCTGTGCTGAGCTTGCTTTCTTCTTTCCATTCAGAACCCGAAGCCACCTCATGTGCATGTCCAGAGGTATGTGTCCATGCTCACTCTAAACCCAGGCAGCCGGTCATGAAGATTGTTCTCCCAGGATGAGAAGACCACAGAGGACCACAGAAGACCTACATCCAAAGGTATGTAGAAATTGAAGGTAAGTTGTGTGGCTTCCACCAAATGAACAAGTGAGTGAAGAAATGGGTAGTTCTCAAATGGTCAAGTACAAGGGACCCATTAAGCTCATGAGGAAAGCAGGGTGTGGTGGCACACTCCTTTAATGCCAGAACTAGGGAAGCAGAGGAGATGGATCTCTGTAAATCTGAGGCCAGCCAGCATTACAGAGACAGTAAGGCCCTGTCTCTCAAAACAAAACAAACAAAACACCACCACCAGAGGCTGGAGAGGGGACTATATAGTTCAGAGCCCTTGTTGCTCTTGCAGAGGACCCAGGTTTGGTTCCTAACACTCATATAATGGCTCACAACCATCCATAGCTCCAGTTCCAGGGAATCCAGTGCTCTCTTGTGACTTCTGTGGGTACCAGGCACAGGGAAATACAAATCAAAACTACTTTGAGATTCTGTTTCACCCTAGAGAGAATGACTCTCATTAAGAAAATAAACAATAGCCAATATTTGTAATAAATAAGAGAACCCTCATAAACTGCTAGAGGAAGTTACTTGAGCAAGTATAGAAATTATATACACATACACACACATACACACACACACACACACACACAAATAAATAAATAAAAACAACAACACAAACAAAATCCCTGTCTTAGGGTTTCTATTGCTGTGAAGAGACACCATGACCACAGCAACTCTTTTTTGTTTGTTTGTTTTTTGTTTTTGTTTTTTTTGTTTTTTTTTAAGATTTTATTATGTATACAACATTCTGCTTCCATGTGTATCTGCACACCATAAGAGGGCATCAGATCTCATAACAGATGGTTGTGAGCCACTATGTGGTTGCTGGGAATTGAACTCAGGACCTCTGGAAGAGTAGTCAGTGCTCTTAACCTCTGAGCCATCTCTCCAGTCCCCATAGCAACTCTTATAAAGGAAAAATATTTAATTAGGTCTGGCTTATAATTTCAGAGGTCTAGTTCATTGTTGTCACGGTGGGAAACAAGATGGCAACAGGCAGACACGGTGCTGGAGGAGCTGAGAGTTCTACATCTTGATCCACAGGCAGCAGGAAGTGAACTGTGTCCCACTAATGCCTCAAAGCCTACCCCCACAGTGGCACACTTCCTCTGTAGTTGGATGTTTATCTTTCCTGCCCACCAGTTCCCAAATAACCACTTACCATCAATTACAATTGTTTGGCCAATGGCTCAGGCAAATTACTGATTAGCTCTCACATTTAAATCAACCCGTTTCTATTAATCTGTGTATCACCACGTGGACTTGGCTTACTGGTAATGTTCTGGCATCTTACCCCGTTGGCAGTTATATGGCATCTCCTCAATTCTGCCTACTTTTTCTCCATATCTGTTTGGATTTCCCACCTGATTCTGTTCTTCCTGGCCATTGGCCAAATCAGCCTTATTTATCAACCAATAAAAGCAACACATATTCTCAGCATACACAAGGACATCCCATATCATTCTTCCAACAAGGCCGAACCTCCTAATAGTGCCACTCCCTATGGGCTGAGCTTTCAAACACTTGAGTGTATGGGTGCCATTCCTATTCAAACCACCACAGCCCCTAGAGACAGAAAGCCATGCCAATCCTACCAAGTAATCTAAGAACAACTATGTGGTTGCTGGGAATTGAACTCAGGACCTCTGGAAGAACAGTCAGTGCTCTTAACCCCTGAGCCGTCTCTCCAGCCCCCTCCTGCATGTTCTTATAATGGCAGACAATATCAAAGACCATCAATAGACGAATAGGTTAAGAAAATATAGTTTGTGTGTGTGATGGACTTTTGTTCTGCCATAACAAAGAAAGAAATGATGTCATTAGTTAGGAGATGAATGGAACTGTAGTCCATTTTGTTATGTGAAATAAGGCAGATACCCGGTGTCCCTCCAGGTGGCATCTAGGGGTGTGTGTGTGAAGTGTGTGTGTGTGTGAAGTGTGTGTGTTGGAAGAAACTCATGGAAAAAGAAATAATGGGAGTGGATGTGGTCAATGTCCATGGTAGACTTGAATTAACTGTGAAACCTGTTTTTTACAATGAATACATGCTATTTTTTTTATTTCAAAACCCCCAGAAACTTGGAATGTATGAAGGAAAAAAAGTAAAAAGGAAAGCAAAGGACATCACTGCTCCTAAGTATGGTGGAGGAGAAAGTTTATTGTAGATGAAAGCCAGAGTGAGAGGCATCTGGGAGAGTCCAGAGTGGTCATAGCCCTGAGAGGGGGAGGGAGAAAGGAACGAGGGGAACCAGGAGCAGCAGCCAGGAGGCCAAAGGTACAAAAGGGGGTGGATAACCAAACAGCTCGATTACATAGGGAAGAGCCTCTGGGGAAAGGGCTGGAGAGTTCAGGGTAGGGGGCTGGGTATGCCAGCCATACCCTGTAATAGGAAGACACTGAGGGATGCTGGGAGAACCTGCAGGCCAGGTCCAGCTTTGAAACTTAACAGTGTAAGACCACAGTCGGTCACCCCTTGATTTAATGGTAATAGGATGGTGGAAAAACATTCAGAATTTTAAAACAATTAAAAGTTCAATACAGGGTGGCTGGAGACATGGCTCAGCAGTTAAGAGCACTTGGCACTCTGGCAGAAGACCCATGTTGGATTCCCAGCACACATCTGGCAGCTTACAGTGGATAGTTACTCCGCTTCTAAGAGCTCTGACTCATTCTTCTCCCTCCCTCGGTCACTGCACACAGGCCGTATACATGCATATATGTAGATAAAACACTCATACATGTGAAATAAAAATAAATATATTTTTAAATCTTAAAAAAAAAATGTTTTTAGGCCAGTGCAGTGCTGACATAATGGCTGTGGTGGTTTCAAAGAAAACTGGCCTCTATTGGAAGTGGCACTGTTAGGAGGTGTGGCCTTGTTAGAGGAAGGGTGTCACTGTGGGGGTGGGCTTTGAGGTCTCATATGTTCAATCCACGTCCAATGAGGCGGGCTACTTCCTGTCGCCTCAGGAAGATGTAAGAACTCTCAGCTCCTTCTCCAGCACCATATCTGCCCGCACACTGCCTTGCTTCCCTCCATGATGATAATGGATTAAACCTGTGAACTGTAAGCGAACCACCCCAATTAAATGTTTTCCTGTAAAAGAGCTGCCGTGGTCATGGTGTCTCTGCACAGCAATAGAAACCCTAAGACCAAGGCTTCGTGGGTAAACATGCTTGCCCCACAAAGCATGGCCACCTGAATTGGATTCCTGAACCCTTATCAAGGTGGGATGAGAGAACCCAACTCCACAAAGTTGTCCTCTGCCCTCCACACTTGCACGCACACGCCATGAATATACACAATGGCAGTAATTGTAAAGAAAAAAAAAATCAAACCTATATAGTCAACTCATTAACATCAAATGGTATCTTTACTTCAAATTACTACCCATAGGACTGGAGAGATGGCTCAGCAGTTAAGAGTACTGGCTGCTCTTCCAAAGGTCCTGAGTTCAATTCCCAGCACCCACATGGTGGCTCACAACCATCTGTAATGAATTCTGATGCCTTCTTCTGATCTGCAGCCATACATGTATATACATAACATACATTTATTATGTATACAGAGTTCATATGCATAATAAATAAACCTTTTAAAAAGTTACTACCCATATACTCAGGAATGATTTGAGAAAGTTTAGAAAGAAAGCAAATTTCCTGTTAACCAAAAAGGAATTTGTCCCCACACAGTATTGCCAGATTTAAGAATCTGGAGAAAGTTGACTACAAGAAAGGGTCAGGAAAGTCTCATGCTAGTGCCAGTTGTCTCCTGCCACAGTGTCACTTGGCATAGGATAGCATCCATACTCCTCCACCACCTCACAGCTGTGCCCTTTGCCTGGGCAGGCCATTGGCATGTTACTCCTCCCAGGGTTCACCTGTAGTTGCTAGGTCATGTGACGTTGTGGGGGAGCTGATAAAGTCCTGAATGAATGGACATTGTTTTTTGTTTGTTTGTTCTGGGGGAGGGGGAGTTTCAAGACAGGGTTTCTCTGTGACTTTGGAGGCTGTCCTGGAACTCACTTTGTAGACCAGGCTGGCCTCAAACTCACAGAGATTCGCTTGCCTCTGCCTCCCGAGTGCTGTGATTAAAGGTATGTGCCACCAACACCAGGCCATGAATGGGCATTGTTGATATGGGCACGGCCATGCCAAAGGCCCTAATGCCTCAAACCCATGGAGATGGCATGGCCTTTTCCTTGTCCCAGAGTGAACGCTGGAGTGAGTGTACAGGAAGTATCCAGCAGAGTTTTCTGCTCCCTGACACTGCTCCCACACAGAGACCTTCAGAGGTCCGCTCACCCACTTTTCAGCAGTAAACCTGCCTCCTTGACTCAGATGCACGCAACAACAGTGCCGAGTGTCTGCATTGCCATCGGTGTTGGTACATCTACACCAGAGCACACAGCCCACCAGATCCCAGCTTTTATGTATACGTATCATCTTGCTCTGCCTCTCCTGTTAGATCAGCCCTAAGCAGTAGTGTGTCCAATTCTCTGTATCTACAGGCAGATATTAAAAGGCCACAGAGTGACTTTGGATTATGAAAGCCCAAGGGAAGCAGTTTAGTGTTTGAAAAGAATGTTAGATAAAATTATACCATTTCTGGGCTGGGGACAGAGGTCTGCTGGGAGGAGTGCTTGTAAGCATGAGGACCTGAGTTCAGATCCCGAGAACCCAAGGAAAAAGCTGCACGTGTTTGCACCCCTGCTGCCAGCGTAGACCCATGCCTAGTGAGGAGAGCTAGAGATCAAGGCTTCGTCACTTCCCCAGAGTCATCACTAATTAGACAGAGTCAAGGTTCAAATGCATCCTGCATGCCCGGATTGATGCCCAGTGCTGTTTGTTATAATCATAATCTTACGTCAGCCCTTCACACTTACTCAGCTTAATCCCTCTGACTTCCAGTTTCATTTTCCACACAGTAGCCATAAAAACAAAACAAAACAAAAAACAAAAAAAAACAAACCTTCATTTAGAACACATCTGTGAATACAAAAGAAAGTGCATGGGGAATTGGAAGTGCTCAGAAAATTGGTGAATTTACTTTATAAAAACCTTTAGACTTCTGCCCTTCTAAAGTCAACATAAAGAAAGTGCACTGAAAATCAACACTGGGGGTGGGGAGCTCTTTTCAGTAAGTGCTACTGGCGAAGTGTCATCCTCCTATAGAAGAGTGGAGTTCTACCCATATCCTCACCCTCACAATGAACCAGATACTCAGAGCATAAGAATAGGCAAATTCCTGAATCAAACCCCAGCACAGGAAATAGCCCTAAGTGGACTATATGAAATTTAAAAACCTCTGCACAGAAACAGATAAGCAGGTGGCCTGCAAGTGGACCAGTTTCCATAATACATAAAGAGCTGCAGAAATCAAACAACAAAGAAACGAAGCTTCCAGTCAATGGGTGGGTCAGAGATCTGAACAGTTTTGGGAAGATGGAATACAAATGGCCAACATGCTTCTAAGTCTTCAACGTCTTTACTCATCAGAGACGTGCAAATTAAAGCTACTGTGAGATTCCATCTCTTCCCAGAGAGAGAGAGAGAGAGAGAGAGAGAGAGAGAGAGAGAGAGAGAGAGAACTAGTGCTATCTATGGATATTAGTCTGGAAGTTTCTCAAAAACAAAACAAAGAACAAAAACAATCAAATTACCATGTAACTCAGCCATGACTCCTGGGCATATATCAGAAGGATTCTACATTCTAATATGGAGGCTGTTGCATGACCATGTTTACCCATGCTTATCTTAAATTTATTTCCCATTTCTATGATCAGATATCCTGACCAAAAGCTCTGGGTTCCAGTCCATTGTAGTAGAGAACTCACAATAGCAGGAACACGGGAGAGCATCACAATGAGGAAGAAGCCTCTGCATGCCTGCTGTGGTCAGCCTGCTGTTCTCACAGTTCAGGATCCCCTGCCTAGGCGGTCCAAGTAATGTAATGAGTATAATCTGCCACAAGCCAACTTAATGTCCCCCCAACGATTTTATGTGGTTTCAACCTTCAAAACTAAACATCACGTGGCTCTTTTCATAATAGTGAGGAAACAAGTTAACCTGGTGTCCATCAAGAGATGAGTGGATAATGGAAAGGTGATACATATATGCAATGGGATTTTTTTATTCAGCTATAAAGAAAAATGAAAAATTTTTAAATCTGAGGTTAATATATGGAACTGGAAAATCTTATCTTAAGCAAGGTAATACATGCTCAGCAATACAAAAACTATGTTCTCACATATGCGGATCCCAGCCTCTGACTGCTAAGTATCCAGGCGTTAGAAAACAGGTTCACAGGCCGGGAGATTAGGAAGGCCCATGTGACTGGAGAAGAGAGACTGTAAAGGAGTGGGTAAGAAAACAATGGGGCAAAGGCTTGGGGTGAAAAATAAAACAAGAAAGGGGCAGGGAGAGGAGAGGAGAATCAACTAAAATGAAATATATCACTATTAAAGTCTGTTATTTTGTAAGATAAGTTAGATAGGTAAGTAGATAGATAGACAGATAGGTAGACAATAAACAAATAAAAATTCTAACTCAGTTTGGAAACACACTCCTGTAATCCCGGCACAGTGCATGCAGGTGGAGTCAGGAGGACTGGGAATTTGAGGCCAGCATAGGCGACATAGTGACACCTTGTCTCAAAAAAGAGGAGGAAGGGGGGGAAAGAAAAAGAAAAGAAAAAGGTAGGGTGAGACAAAACCAGACCATCTTAGAGACATACATACATACATACATATATTATATATATATATATATATATATATATATATATATATATATGTAAATCCAGAATAATAAAGAACTCTTACAAGTAACTGAAAAATAAAGTGTTTAATTAAAATGTGTAAAAATGTGACTAGCTACTTTACCAGAAAAGATTTAAAGGGCCAATTGGCATGTGAAATAGTAACAGAATCATCAGTCACCGGGGAAATGCAAATTAAAGCCACCATCGTATTCCAATTATCTAGTGTTATGTGACAAACCAGCTTAAAATGTGGCAGCTTAAAATGACAATATGTTTTCTACACGTATCTCTGCCAACTGGGATGGCCTTAGGAACAACTCACCTCTGCTTTACTTGGCACTAGCTCAGGTCTCTTGGAGTCAGGGCTGGGACTGTCTGCAGGCCCATTTGCTCTACTTGGCAGGTGGTGGTAGCTGTTAGCTGGGATGATAACTAAAACTGTTTGAACATTTTTACATCACCTCTCCAAAACCCAAATTCCTCTCAACACTGGTAGGTTCCAAGAGCCAAGCACCCTGAGAGTCAGAACTAGTTAGAAAGCATTCCTTCGAGTGGTGGTGCCAACTTTAATCCCAGTGCTTGGGAGGCAGAGGCAGGCGGGTCTCAGTGAGTTGGAGGCCGGCCTGGTCTACAAAGCGAGTTCCAGGACATCCAGGGCTGTTACACAGAGAAGTCCTGCCTCAAAAATTAATAAGAACAACAACAATAATAGTAATAATGATAAGAAAATGTCCACTTCTGCTCTAGTGTCAGAACTGTAAGTAATGCACCAGCATTCTGTCTTATTCTTCATTTGAAGTGAGTTGCCAGGATTGGTCCATACTCAGAAGAAGGGGAACATATCAAATCATCGAAAGCAACCACACTGCAAAGAGTTACTTATTTCCAAACACACTTACTATTCCCCACACTTCCCCTAACACTACTATACATGTCAGCCTCAGGGTCAGGCCCCAAGTCAAGAATTTACCACCTGAATCGGATGCCAAGGCAGAGCCCTCCAAACAGCTCCCCAGAAACAGGTCTCCTGAGGACATAGGAACTAAAACTGCTTTTCTCTCTCCTCACCATCCTACAGGATGACACTTCAGAACAGGCCATTCAGGAAGGGGAAGCAGGAGCCACACCAAAGCCCTTGTCCCGTGAAATCCAGCATGAACCAGGTCCTAGATTAAAGATGAATGACATTTCGTGGGAATTATAGTTCCTGGCTTCTCCTGGGCCTCATCTTCTCTCGAATTCAAGATTCATTTTTCTCTTGCACATGAAAGGTAGTAAGTGTGACAGTTAATACTGTCCACCTGACAGGCTCTAAAATCACCTGGGAGACAGGATTATCTAGATTAGATTATTAAGGCAGGAAGAGAGTGAGCTGAACGGAACACCGCCATCCTCCTCTGCTTCCGGACTGGTCCTGACTGGAAGCCACATGACCAGATGCTTGTCCCCCCCCCCCAGGGCTTCTTCACCATGAAGGACTGCACCCTTGTGAGCCAAGAAAGCCCTTCCTCTCTTGAATTGCTTCAGTCCGGGTGTTTGATAAGTGAGCAAGCAGAGTATGTTTCTGGGTCTACTCCCTGTCCTTAGTAGTTCAAGGGTCCAAAAGTTTTACTTCACTACATGGAGCTGGGGTTACGGACAGTTGTGAGCTGCCTGATTCAGTGCTGGCCATTGAACCCGGGTCCTCTGGAAGAGCAGCCAGTGTTCTGAACTGCTGAACCATCCGTCCAGCCCCCTGAGGCAGAAGGTGTAACTGAGCGTGGAAGTCGTGCCTCAACACAATCATAAATCCCAACTCTCTCAGCAAAGACAGGTGAGTTTTTGTTCCAGATGTTTAAGAAAACCTTAGTGCTGGGGCTGGAGAGATGGCTCAGAGGTTAAGAGCACTGGTTGCTCTTCCAGAGGTTCTGAGTTCAATTCCCAGCAACCACATGGTGGCTCACAACCATCAGTAATGAGACCTGGTGCCCTCTTCTGGCATGCAGGCATAAATGCAGGTAGAATACTGCATACATAATAAAATAAATCTTTAAAAAATGAGGTTATTAAAAAAAGAGAGAGAGGGAAAACCTTAGTGCTGACTGTAGCAAGCTTTTTGTTGGACAGTCTTTGGATTACCAGCCCCCAAATAACAACATGAAGACTTCTTGTTATGAAAGCTCTGCCTATAACTTAGGCTTCTTCCTAACTAGCTCTTATAACTTAAATTAACTCATATTTTTATTAATCTGCATTCTACCACATGGCTTTTACTTCTATCTCATTCTGTGTGTCGGACTTGTTCTGCATCTGGCTGGGCTTCTCTGCCTCTCTTCTTCCCAGAGTCCTCTCTGTGCCTGGAAGTCCCGCATATACTTCCTGTCTAGTTATTGTCCACTTAGCTCTTTATTAAACTAATCAGAAGACAAAGACACATCTTCACAATGTACAGGAAGATTATTCCACATCTGACTAAACTAAAAACTATAGTCATTTCCAAGAACAGAGATGTACCTTCACGGCTTAGTTCAGAAACTCACTAAGTACCAGCTCCCATAATCAGAGGACTAAGAAAAGGGGACTAGATCCTGTGACTCACATTATCCAGCCTGTCCAGTCTCCAGCAACAGATTTCCAAAGCATGCAAAGAATGAGACATAATGCCTGCCTGCTTAAATACCAATAGGAAATGTCTACACGAAGCCAGAACATTGAACTTTCCAGACAGAAATTCCATATCAGTTACTATAAATATGTTCACAGGTTACCATTTTTAAAGAATTTTTTAAAGGTCTAAGAATGATGTCTTGGAAACAGTATCACCGAAGAGAATATCTTAAAAATGAACACATATAAATTCTGTACTTGAAAAGTACAATAGCCAAAACAAAAATCTCATCAAAAGAGCTCAATGATAGAGTTGAGGTAGAAAAGAAATCAGTGATTATATCATTTGAGGAAGCCGGGGAAGAAAATTTGTTTTTAAAAATGATGAAAGGAGCCTCAGAGAGTAAGGGACAAAGCTGAGCATGCCACTAAAAGCTTCATGGGAATTCAGGAGAGAGGAAAGACAGAAAGGACAGAGCTAATATAAGAAAATTTAACCTCTGCATCTAAAAAGTTCAAAAGATTCCAAGTCATGTAAACCCAAAAAGACACACAAATCAAAAACACAAGCATCACAGACACATGGACACACACACCATAGACACATCACAAATACAAACATCATAGACACAAAAATTACAAACACATCATGTACACACTTCATGAACACAAACAATATCACACACAAATATCACAAACACACACATCACACATGTATTACAGAAACAAACATAAACACATCACAGACAGACCTCACACGCACAAAAATCACAAACCCATCACATACACACCGTGGACACATCACGGACATAAACATCACAGACACAAATATCACAGGCGCAAACATCACAAACACAATATGTATACACATCACAGACATAAACATCACAGATACACACATCACAAACATATCACACACAGGCGCGCTCTCGCGCGCACACGCGCGCGCGCACACACACACACACACACACACACACACACACACACACACGCACGCACATCACAATCCACATGGCAAAGGTCAAAGAGAAATTCTGAAAGCTGTAAAGTCAAAGTAACTCATCGCTGAAAAGCAGCAAGATAAAGGTGAGTTGTTACATACAAGGGATCCCCCATCACACTGTCTGGTATTTTCTCAGAAACAGTGGCAGTCAGGAGCAGTGATATAGCTTAAGTACTAAACCCAAGAATTCTGTATCTGACAAAATGGGTTAGATTCCCACTTCTTATATAAGGCAGCTCACAACTGCCTATAACTATAATTCCAAGGGATCCAATTCCCTCTTATGGCCTGCTTCCTTTTTTTTTTTTTTTTTTTCTTTTTGGTTTTTTGAGACAGGGTTTCTCTGTGTAGCTTTGGAGCCTATCCTGGCACCCGCTCAGGAGACCAGGCTGGCCTGGAACTCACAGAGATCCACCTGCCTCTGCCTCCCAAGTGCTGGGATTAAAGGCGTGCGCCACCAACGCCCAGTTGGCCTGCTTCCTTGGGCACCGATATGCACGTGGTATACATCCATACATATATACATACATACACTCTTGCATATAGAGTAAATAAATAAATATGAGGCTGGAGAGATGGCTAAGTGGCTAAGAGCACTTTCTGCTCTTGTAAAGGACCTGGGTTGAGTTCCCATCACCCACATGATGGCTTGCAAACACCTTAAACTCCACTCCAAAAGATGTCACCCCTCCTGACTTCTATAGGCACATGTGTGATGTACATGTCCTAACACAGGTTTATACACAGGCAAATAAGTAATAAAGAAAAGGAGGGATCAGGACAATCTTTGATAAACAAAACAGGTTATATTGCTTTCAGACCCTATCAGAAGTGCTAACGGAAGACCTTTAACAGACCAGATTAAAAAGGCATGAACCAACTGTATGCTGTCCACAGCATGCTCATAGATGCTCTGACAGTAGACTGTGGAAACAATAACTAAAATACATCTGGGGAGCACACACTAATGTCAGATGTTAAACTTGAAGATGGAAACCTGTTAATGGAGGCAAAGCAGGAGAAGAGATCAAGCCATCAAGAATAAGTAACAGTTACGAACATAAACAACATATGGTCATATGTAACAGGGTCTTAAAATTCATGAAGCAGAAACTGAACAGAACAGAAGGGAGAAATAAACCATTCAAAGTGATGATTGTACACTGCTAGTATCTTCACATTCGAAAATAAATAAAACATCGAGATAAAACATCAACGAGGGAATGGGGGATTTGAGCAACACTGAGCAGGGTGACAGGTCTGTAGGACACTCCACTAAAGCCAAACATCATGGCGCATGCCTTTAGCCCCAGGACTCAGGAGCACAGACAGGCAAGTGGATCTCTGTGAGTTGGAAACCAACCTGGTCTACAGAATGAATTCTAGACCAATCAGAGTTACACAGTGAGAACGCCTCAAAAAAACAAACAGCTCTTTGGCCTCGGCGGCAGAAGCAAGATGACGAAAGGAATGTCATCCTTTGGAAAGCGTCACAATATGACGTACACGTTGTGGCGCCGGTGTGGCTCTAAGGCCTACCACCTTCAGAAGTCCACCTGTGGCAAATGTGGCTACCCTGCTAAGCGCAAGAGAAAGTATAACTGGAGTGCCAAGGCTAAGAGGCGAAACACTACTGGGTGAATTGTCTATCGAAGATTCAGACATGGATTCTGTGAAGGGACAACATCTAAACCCAAGAGGGCAGCTGTTGCAGCATCCAGTTCATCTTGAGGATTTCAGTCAGTCATAAAAATAAAATGTTCTGGTTTCAAAAACAAAAAAACAAACAAAAAACCAAAAAACAAAAACAAGCAAACAAAAAGCTACATTGTCCAACAATGGAATGCGCATTAAAGGGAGAGTCCTCCAGCATAGATAGACTGTGTGTTAGGTCAGAAAACAGACCTCAACAAACATATGCACCAATACAAAGAATGTCCTCTGATGGGGGATGTCCTCCTGTATATATGTTTCTCTTATTGGTTGGTGAATAAAACACTGTTTGGCCAATAGAGGCAGGAAGATAGGCAGGACTAGGAGATGAGAATTCTGGGAAAGGTAGTCAGAGAGTCCTCGAAGAGACACCATGTAGAGATCAGGAGGATAGGATGCGCCAGGCGTTCTCTGGTCATGTAGAAATACATAGATTTGTAGTTATGGGTTAATAATTAAGAGAGGGCTAGCAAGAAAGAAGCCCTAGCCATCGGCCAACAATAAATTAATATGTCTTTGTGTGCTTATTTGGGGTTGAAGGGCAGTGGGACCTGGCAGGACAAGAAACTCCAGCAACAGTCCTTCAACAACAAAGCAGTAAAATTAGAAGTCAGTAACAGAGGAAAATTGGGAAATTCCCAAATATGTGAAAATCAAGACAACTCTAATAACTCATGGCTCAAACAATACCGACATAAGTAAAATTAAATTTTAAAAATTGTCAAAATTGTAGGTAAAAGAAGGCTCAATACCACCAGAGATGGGAGGAAGGTAATTGCTACTCATCCTGCATAAGGAGAGGACCTGGCAGTAACGGGCACAAGACTGACAGAGCCATGGCCTTGCACAATAGTTGCTTCTGTGAGGATGTCTGCCTGTCTGTCCTTGAGTGATGTCATCCATAATTCCCATCCTTACCTCTCCGGTCAGCTCCTGCCACCCCCTTCATTTTACAAAAAACAACCCAAAAAACAAAACAAAAAAAAACCTTCCATCTCCCTTTGCATACCTGGAGACAATTTACCATGACACTTACAACCCTGCTTCTAGTTGCACTTCAGGATAAATTAAGTATATTTGTTTATGTTAACAATTAGTAATCAAAACAGTTTTCAACAAAGGGAAAGCTAGGATGAGATGGCTTCACTGGTGAATTCTTCCAAACATTTAAAGGATAATTGATGGTGATTTTCAATCTTAATAAGAAGGAAGAGGAGAAATACTTTATAACTCATTCTAAAGACATTATTTAAAGAAATCACCCACAAATATCTCTTGCACACACATGAAAATATCAGCAAAATATTTGCAAGAACTAAGCAGTATGTAAGAAAGATTATACGCCATGATGGAAAGTGAGTTAAAACTATTAAAAACCAATGTGAGGTGGGGGGGGGATGGGGGGCGGTAAAAGCGCTGCTGCCAAGCCTGACCATCTGAGTTTGATTCCTAGAACCAAATGGTAGAAGGAGAGAACCAGCTCCCCAGAACTGCCCCCCATCATCAAGTTCTGTTTGTGTAGTGTGTGCTCATGCACGCACACACACTTTCGCACATGTGTGTGCACACACACATTAATTAAAAACATTTAAATAATTTTAAAAGGTAATGTTGGCAAGGATGTGGAAAAACTGAAAACCTCACATATTGCTGGTAGGACTAAAAAGATTCCACCTCAGGAAACACTTTGTTCCTTGAAAGAAAGAGCCAGAAGCATAAACTCACACAAAACTTTGTAGATGAATTTTTCACAATAGCATTTCTAGGTGTGACCTAAGAGACACGGATGGGGTGTCTAGACAAAATGTGATCCATATGTACACCAAAATATTATCCACAGCTGTCCTGGGAGTGCCAAAGATTGCAGAGACAAAGGCAAAGGTGAGTCCCTATGTCCAGCTTGCACTGAAAGGGCAGGGAATCAGGTGAAGGGATCTGTTGAAGAATGTTCCTGGGTATTTCCCAAACCACACACATCAGAATGGCTGAAATAAACAGATAAGGAACAGCTGAACTTCCATTGCTGATGAGAATATTAAAAAGCAGCCATTTTGTAAAACATTTTGTTGGGGGCAGGGTAGGGAGATAGCTCAGTGGTTAAGAGCACTGGCTGCTGTTCCAGAGGACCTGAGCTCAATTCCCAGCACCCACATGGTGGCTCACAACCACCCATAATGAAATTTGGTGCCCTCTTCTGGCCGGCAGCATACATGCTATCAGAACACTGTGTACATAATGAGTCTTTAAAAAAACAAAAACAAAAATAATCACACTTTGTCCAGTTAATTTAAACATCTTACCTTGACTCATGAGTCACATTCATAGGCATTAAAGAGAAACAAAACATGTCTGTATAAATATCTGTGTTCATGTGTTCAGTTGGTTTATTCTTTGAAGTTTAAAGGTGTAAACCTTGATGTCCACTAACACTAATGAATAAACAAATTGTGGCTCACACAAACCATGGGCTAGTATTTGCAAAAAGTAGACTACTAATACATGAGAAATTTTCAAACAAGCTAAGCACAGAAACACACACACACAGAGAGAGAGAGAGAGAGAGAGAGAGCCATAATCTGTAGTCCCAGTTTATTTGAGAGCACAGAAAAGATCCTGTCAATGATTGCCTGCGGTGGCATGGAGTGCATTGGCTGCAAAGGATGCCGAGGGAGTTTCCGGGTGGCTGAGCACTCTGTACCTTGAGTGTGGAAGCAGGACACAGCCTCATCCAGAAACTCACATGTGTGGTTAACTGGGTATGCTTTGTGCATCAAGTCAAGGGGGAATGCCTTCAGACACAGTTCTTCCTTGCAGTCTTCACTCTTAACCTCCTGATGAAAATCACTGTCATGCATTACCTGACTTACAAGCTGCTATTCTTCCTTCTCCTTTTCTTCTGCCTATTCTTCCTTCTCCTTTTCTTCTGCCCTATTCCCGACAGTTCAGTCAGGTTACTCTGTTAAAACACATGTCACAGGGGCTGGAGAGACTACTCAGCAGTAGAGAGCCCCACTGCTCTCCCTGGGTTCCGAGTTCAGGCAATTCTCAACTACCCCTATCTCCAGATGCAGCGATCCAATGCCCTCTTATGGACCCTAAAGGTGCTGCACTCCTGGCACAATACAGGCATACACATAAACCTTTAAATCAGGAAATCATATTACATCATTTATTTGCTCAAAATATAGAATACTGTAGTATTTGCATGCACCTCATCCATATACTTTTCTTGAGACTGGGTCTCTGATCTCTGGCCTCAAAGTCACTATGTAGGCAAAGATGCTTCAAACTCTGATTTCCAGGTGCTGGTACTGTAGACGTGTCACACCAATGTATGGAGTGCTAAGGATAGAACCCATGGCTTTGTGAATGCTAGGTATGCACTCTAGCAACTGAGCTATACCCTAGTCCTCCCTGTGTGTGTTCAGCACATGCACAACGTCCTTTAAGTATTTTTTAACCTCAGTTGATTGAATCCAAGACACATAAACCCTAATACAAAGGATCAGCTGTTTGTCATTTAATTTCTAAATAGTGGGACCTTTAAGCAATATCTTACATTTCTAATTTTACTCAAGAAACTTACTTTGTATGATTTCAGCCTATTCAAATTTATTGAGACATATTTTATGGCCTACCATATGGTCTTCCGTGTCGAGTATTTTCTGCGCCCTTGAAAACAATGCAGGCGCTGCTGCTGTGTGTGCTGTTCTGTGAATGTCAGTCATGTCAGGAAGGGTTGATTGTGCCATCCATTTCCTCTGTATTCTTAATGACTTGGGCAATGCCTACTTGTAAGAGGTTATTAAATCTCTAATTAGAATCGAAATGTTATATTTCTCTTTAGTTTTAGCAATTACTGAATAGTGTATTTTGAAACTCTAATTTTGATACACAGTTGTAAAATCTTTCTTATGAATTGCCCCTCTTATTATTATGGACACTCCTTTACTCAGGTGTTTGTCTAAAAATTTATTTTAGTCTGACATTAACCTACTAATTCTACTTGTCACATGCTTGTTGCTTGTAGAATCTACCTTTCCCCACCTTTTAGTCTAAACCAGCAGCTCTCAATCTATGGGTCACGACCCCTGGGGGGGAATCAAATGACCCTTTCACAGTGGTCACCTAAGACCATCAAAAACACACATATTTACCTTATGATTTATATAATAGTAGCAAAATTGCAGTTATGAATTATCAACAGAAATAGTTTTATGGTTGGGGGTCACCACAACATGAAGAACTGTATTAAAGGGTCACAGCATTAGGAAGGTTGAGACACCAAACATATATAAACTGTCTTGATCCTAGATTCGAATTCTAGTATGTTTAAGATGTCTGTTGGTATGGAATAACTAAACTACGCCAAATCTCAAAACCTTGAAACAACCATCAATCTCATAAGATCCTTTTTGTTGTTAATTTGTTTCTGGTCTTTTGAGACAGGGTCTCTCTACATAGTGCTGGCTGTCCTGGAACTGACCTTGAATTCAAAGATTTTCCTGACTCTGCCTCCCAAGGGTGGGATTAGAGTTATGGGCCATTGTGCCTAGTGATCTTATGAGATTCTTTTTTTTTTGGGGGGGGGGACAGGGTTTCTCTGTGTAGCTTTGGAGCCTATCCTGGCACTCGCTCTGGAGACCAGGCTCTTCTGAGATTCTTTGGTCAAAAATGTTGGCAGGGCTCAAATGCGCAGTTCTGGTCTTTTATCGTGGGTCAATGATAAGACTTTACTATCTCTAACAGAGATGGAAGGTCCAAACAGGTCTCAAACTGGTGCCTTGGTGTTTCTCCATGCGACCCAGGCTTGCTCATCATATGGGGTCCCAAATTTCTTAGATGATGAATCGCTTCTAAGAGCCACTATCACATAGTTACCCTGAATTCATGTGGGCCATTTTCTTTTTTGTTTTGTTTTGTTTTTCGAGACAGGACAGGGTTTCTTTGTGGCTTTGGAGGTTGTCCTGGAATTCACTCTTGTAGACCAGGCTGGTCTCAAACTCACAGAGATCCACCTGCCTCTGCCTCCCAAGTGCTGTGATTAGAGGCAAGCGCCACCACTGCCCAGTGGCCCATTTTCTTTCTTCCTAACAGACACTCCCACTCCCTCCCCCACCTCCACCCCTGCCCCCAGGTAGTTGATCTTTAGGTGTGGCATACCCTAGGGAGGGAGGCTGTGTCTACTGCCTGAGGGTGCATAGAGATTCACTTGGTAAGCAAGTCTGCTACAATCTTTTCCTCTTGCCAGCAACTACATTAGGAATAGGCTTGGGGTACAGCCAGCGCCAGATAAAGCTGGGAGTAAAATCAGGATGACTCTTGAAAAATGTTCCATAAGGCTACAGAAAAAAAGAAAGAAAGAGAAAAAAGACCCATTTTGTACGCATATGCAATTGCCAAAGAACAAACTCAATAGATGTAAACAATTTTAAAAAGTCTTCCTTGCTGTTGGTCCTACTACCTACACTTTGTTCTGCCCCAAAGAGCCCCAGAGCCTGGATCTACTGTCATCATAACCTCCATCTCAGCAGTGGATAATTTACCAAGTACTGCATGGTTTCTAGTGGTACAAGTGGCATTGAATTTGTTTTGTCTGCCTTCATTTCAGACAATGAGCAAGGTTGGCTTTGGTAGCGATGGAAGACCAGGTGTAGTGTTTTAGGGGTGAAGCTAATCCCGGGTGGTAGAGAGACCATTACAGTAAAGTGTGAAGACAGCAAAGTCCAGGGAATGAGACCCTGCCAGGCACGGGCTCATCACCCTGAGATCTGTGTTTTCTGGCTCCCCGCTGTGACTTCTTTATCCAGTAGTGTTTGAGCTCACAGTCAGGGAGGTGAGCCCGTTATCTCAGCAACTCTCTGATCTGCCTGTCAGTCTCCACTAGAACCGTCTTCTTACTGAGTCTCAATTTGATCAGGACCAGGAGATGATTATGTTCTCGATACAAGTAGACTGTGAACTCAGTGCATTGGGTCAACATGGAGGTTCGATAGCTTTCCCTGTCTTCTTCTTTTCAAAGGACGTTCCTCTTGACAGAGGGCATTAATGGACGTCTTATCCATCAGAACTCAGCATACAAGATGGGGTTTTCACAGATTTTTTTACTAGGAAAAAATGCTGATTTGGCTTAAAAAATGACTCTTTCAAATGCACAAAGCAATGTTTGATAGTTTTTATTCTTACTTCATTTTAAAGATGAATTTATTTTATGTGTATGAGTGTGTTGCGAGCATGTATGTCTGTGCATGCCTGGTGGCTGAGGGGAGTCAGCGGAGGGTGTGGGATTCCCTAGAAATGGAGTAACAGATGGTTGTGAGCCACCACGCAGGGAATTCAGCATGAGTCCTCTGCAAGAACAACAGGTGCTCTTGGTGGCTGAGGCAGTCTCCAGCCTCTTCACTGTTTGATGGTTTTAAGTGATGAAAGAGGGATGTTTTGAAAATCAAATCTGAGTGACAGGTTCCCATCTCCCATACAAGGCATTTAAATGCATGGCAATTTTCAAGATGTCCTTTCTACCTCAAGCAAATTAACAAAGGCAAGCAGAAGCAATACTTCTGTCACGATTTCATGCATCAGGACCATTGAAGACACCATATAGTTTTGGTTTCTCTCAACTTTTCCTTTTTTCCACATCGGGTTTGAAACAAATAGCTGGGGATAGTGGTGTGATTCATCAGAAAGATGCACCAGTAAGTGGGAGGTCCTGGGTTCTACTCACAACATTGCCAAAACCAAATAACTGTTTTAAACACTGTCCTCTGCCTCATCCTCTCCACAGGTGTCTACTAAGTGATGTGTAAGGTCTCGGTTCAACTACTTAACTGATACCCCTGATTTGACAGTATATTTATAAGCCTTGGGTGGATGCTCTGATAGGTAGATTCACCTTGGGGAAGATTCTCTGATGGACTAATGGGGGACCATCTGAGGAAACCACCCAGGAAACCGGGCCGCTTCTTCCCATCGCTCTGTGTGATTCTGAAGCAGTATTGTCAGAAAATCCAGGCAACCCTGAAACTTTTCCCCCCTGGGTTATCAAGAGTCTGAGACAATTGATGACATTACATCGGCCGTTCATCTGCGATCCATGGAACCCACGAAAATCAATAGTTTTCCATTATCAGGTCCAGCTGGGTCACTGGTCTGTCAATGAGCTGTTACAATTGCTGTACAGGGGTGAGCCTGACCAGTCAATTGCTGCTGACAAGAGGAAAACATGCCGACAGGCACGGGGACAAGTCAGAACACAGATTTGCACTTCAGTCTGCAAGGAAATTCAGAGCAAGGCCATTTTCAAGACATAGGGCGTACTCCTTGGGAGGTCTTGGGCCAGCCCAAAGCCCCTGGTTTGATAGAACAAGCACCTAAGGGCGTGCCCTGGCTCTAGACAAGCAGCTTCCACAGTGGTTTATCTCTTTGTTAGAAGGTGAGGGGCCGCTAGAATTGTCCCCAAACAGACCACAAGATATCCAGAGCAAGACTGGGGAAGGAACCTTCTTCTGCTGCTGATTCTGAGGGGAATGGTGCATGATTTTAGAATATAAAAACTGAAAGGAGGCAGCTGGAAAGATGCTCAGCGGGTAGATGGAGTGCTTACCATGCAAGCATAAGCCCTGGTCCCATAAAAAGCCAGGTGTGAGGGTGCACACCGGAAATCCTAGTGCTGGAGTGGCCAACATAGGGGGATTGCAGGAAATCACTGGACGGCTTTTGTTTCTGTCTGTCTGTCTTGATAAAGGCTGATTTAATTTTGTGTGTCTGAGTGTTTTGTCTGCATGTATATAACTATACCATTTGTGTAGTATCCAAGGAACCCAGAAAATGGTAGTAAGTCCCCTAAAACTGGAGTTTCCAATAGTTGTGAGCTGTCATGTGGGTGCTGAGAACTGAACTTGTGTTCTCCGCAAGAGCAGTCTGCACTCTTAACTACTGAGTCATCTCTCCAGCTCCAAGCTATTCTTGATGAACCCATAAATGCCATGTTCAGTATTAAACCTTGTTTCAAAAAGTAGGGTGGAGAGTGATAGAAAAAGACACCTGAAGTCTCTCTCTCTCTCTCCTCTCTCTCTCTCTCTCTCTCTCTCTCTCTCTCTCTCTCTCTCTCTCTCTCACACACACACACACACACACACACACACACACATGCTACACTCACAGATAATATTTTTAAAAGGTAAAATGAAGAAAACCAGTTTAGCCAACCTGACTAAGAATGTTGGAAAGGGGTATTGACTGAGGATAGAGGTCCCCCTAGCATTCTGCATAGGCTCTATCTTATTGGATAATATAGCACCACGAAAACTTTGGTCTCAATATGAGATATTTAACCAAACTAAACAGCCCTGCCTAATATCTTAATCTACAGCCCTTTGTCTGAAGCAGTGGATGTTAGTATTCAGGCATCTATACTGTTGTCCTTGGGGTTCTGATAGGATACACCCTCAGCTGCAGCCACTAAAAGCACCACCTGTGCACATTCACTACATTCCCTTTTAAAAGGGCCCTGCCCACCTCCCGGTTTTCCCTTTCTCTTCCTCTGCTTCTCTGCCTGTCTTTCTGTCTCTCTTTGTCCCCATCGCCTGCCCCACCTCTTTTCTCTTCTGCCACTCCTGTCCCCAGAGGCCAGCCTATCTTCTCCCCCATTTCCCCAGTCACTCCCCCCATTAAACAAACAAACAAACAAACCTCTCCACCCAAGCTCCATTGCATCATTGTTTTTCTTTTTCATGTCACTTTTTAAAATTCCAATAGTGGGTCGCATGATGTCAGTCTTGCCTAAAATTAGGATGCAGGGCATAGAGCGATGAGACTGGGACAAGTTTCTTATATAATCAAATGGTGGCATGCCTGCCTGGCCTACCATGTCACAAAGTTGTAATGAGATGCAAATTAAGATTGAGTTAGGAGAACTCTGACTAGGTAAGGGTGTGTATAAGTTGCAATTCTGTTGCTTTGATAAAACTCCACGATCAAAAGCACCTTTAGAAGGAAGGGTTTATTGGGGCTTACAGTTCTGGAGGGGTAGGAGTCCATAGGTCAAGGGAGAATGGCAGCAAGGAGCAGGCATGGTGGTGAGAGCAGGAAGCTGAGAGAGCTCCTGTCTCAGCTGGCATGATGCAGAGAGAGTGGAGTGGAAGTGGCCTGAGGCTTTTAACCTCAAAGCCTGCTCCCAGCAACACTCTTCCTCCATCAAGGCTGCACCATCTAAACTTTCCCAAATGGTGATGCCAACTCTGGACCAAGTGTCCAAATCCCCCAGACTATGAGGGCATCTCTCTGTCAATCCACCACAGGGTGTGTGTGTGTGTCTGTTTGCTTGCCTGCCTGCCCGTCTGTCTTGTCTCTCTGTCTTACTCTCTAGAAACTATCTGGTGATGAAAAGTTTGGAAGCAACTGAAAAAAATCTTGTTATAAATTAACTGTTGAGGGGGTCTAGATTTGTCCTTCAGTCATTTAATATATAAACAAGCCAAAAAAAAAAAAGGCCACCATTAATGAAACCTAGAATTCAGAAGACAGCCCAGAAGCCTCAGTGGGCTTTGTACATTTCGTTTATACAGGGGAGCATACAAACGCAACAGAGGGACATGGGACATGGTGTCCCGGATTCAGCACACCAAAGGTCTTCCCAAGAGTCGTAGACTTTTTCCGTGTGAAGGCCTCCTAGTGCTGGTTCACTTTCAGACATCAAACTTTAGGTGCTACAAAGATAAATATTTTGAATTTATTTCAATATTATGATTTTTAATTTTCTACTCTTATTAATGTCTTTCAACTATTAAAGTATAGCCCCTTGATGCCTGCAGTCTTGGGTTGAACCATTTGGAAGTCAACATTGTGTTCTCATGTAAGCAAGCTTGCAACTGTATTACTGAAAACCAACTAGCTAGTCCCCCCAATATATTCTACCCCCAAATCATTTTCATTAAATTAGGTTTCTCTTTTTCTTTCTTTCTTCTTCTTTTTTTTAAAGGAGTTTAAACAAGAGCAAATTTGCCAGTAATTAGATGAGCCAGACTTATGTCTTCCAGCACTTGGAAGCATGGAATTCATCAGAACCCTCATAGCATTAATTAAAAAGAATTTGTGTTTTTTTAAATAAAATGTTTCATGTTTTAGCTCCTTTATTCCTGCACCAAATGTGATTATGTGGGGGCTGAAGGGAATTCAGGTTAATATGTTGACACACTTAACAATGCAGGGTCACGATGTACAATACGCTTCACTGGTTTGGTTCAGTCCTCCCCCTGACAGGGCCTAATCATCCCATGCCCTAAAGGCAGAGGGAAAGAGAGGATTTTAATTACTGCTCTGTATGCAAGTTTGCCAGCATTAAATTGAGACATAATTAGGCCTCTGAATTTTAATAATTGTCCTAGCTAATTGGGCAGACAAGTACGGATGCGGCATGCAGTGATTAGATAATTAGTATTTCCAAATGACAAAATTGGGCTCTTGATTACAAATTCTACATGAAGGGGGAAGGTAGCAAGCAGATCTTTACAAGTCTATTAAGGGAGAGTTTAGCAATGTTGGTAATTTAAAGTTCATTAGGAAGCCACGTTTCACTCTCAGAGCTGGGTGTCTGGGACAAGGGCCTCTGGCCCACTCTGCCTTCCCCTTATGGCTTTCTCCCAAGAATGCTGTTCTTTGAATTCTGTAGGGTCTCCCCTCTCTTCCCCTCTTCTCCTCTCCTCCCCCTCCTCCCCTCTCCTTCCCACTACTCCCCCTCCCCACTACTGACCTTGGCTAAAGCAGTGTGGGTGAATAGCAGGTGATAGCCCTGAAAAAGAGATCCTTAGGATTTAGGGAGAAAGAAGAGATGATATTCCCAGATCTGGGAATTTCCACTGTGGCTTTTTCTTGCTTGTTTATTCCTTCAACAACAACCCCCCCACACACACACACACATACCAAAAGGGGGTTATCTCAGTCTGACCTGGAATTCACTGTCCTGTCCACACTGGCTGCTACCTCATGATGTTCCTCCTGCCCCAGCCTCCCAAAGTGCTGAGGCTGAGTATGAGCTACCATGCCCAGATTTCTTCCTTTAAACTTCACCCAGAATTCACTTTTCTCATTTTTATCATTATTTCACTAAAATAGTTTTGGAAAAAAAATACTAAATCAAAAAAATTTCTAGGCAATACTCAGCACTGGAAATGGTGAGTCAGGAGAATCACATAAGTTGGAGGGCACTAACTCAGGGGGAAAAGAACAACCAATAACCAATATCAGTTTAAATTTCTGGTCTATTATTGGGGTGAAGAGCACGGGCCCAGTGTAAAGAGCCCACCAGACTGAATTTTAGGATTTTCGTATAGCTGTTTGCCATTGTTGTTTATGAGTGATGAGGAGGGAGCGCTGGTAGATTCCAATTCAGAATACAATGTTTCCCATAGTGCCCTGACAGCACCCCCACAGGACCTTGAGGCCCGAGGAAGAAGGGACCCTTGTGGTTGGAGAGACACTTGGAAGAGTCTAGGTGATGGGAGGGGATGCGAAGAATCCTTTGCTTGGTGTGTGTAGGGAAACTTCTCTCCCCTGGGGACGACCATTCTCCCAGTTCACAGCCCCCACGGCTCCCGGGGTGGTGTGTGTCTGGGAGAAGTTGGTGCAAAGCCTTCGCTGCTCTTTCCAGTTGCCAAGAGAGACATCACGAGGGGAGGGAGAGATAACTGTCATAAGGATTTTTCTCCCCTGCCACACAATGCCAAAGCTTCTTTCTCTCTCTCCCTCCCTCCCTCCCTCCCTCCCTCCCTCCCTCCCTCCCTCCTCTCCCCTCCCTCCCCCTCCCTCCCTCCCTCCCTCTCCCTCCCTCTCCCTTCCTCTCTCTCTTTGAAGAAGTGCGTTTATGACTGATCGCTCAACACCTTGTTGGTTCTGATTGCAGAAAACACACCTTATAAATATATGATAACCATCCTGTAATAGAGAGTGTGACAATTTACTTCACAGTGCGTTTCGGGCTGCTAATTGATCGTTTCAGTCCAGGGACGATTTGGAATAAATTATAGCCATCAAAAGGATATCACAGCTCATTTTGGTGGAAGGGCTTCCACGTCGCTTCGCGTTCATCTCCAGAAGAGGGACGATTACACCCGGCGGCGGCAGGCTAAGAAGCAGGGAGGGAAAGGGACCTGAGTGGAGGAGGCTGGTGGGTGGAGCCCGGGTGCCGAGGGGGCGGGGTCAGGGCGTGGCCGCGCCTGCTGCAGCTCCGCGGCCGGACAGTAGAGGCCTCCCTTCCGAGGAGGCGGCGCGGGCTGAGCTCGGCTACCCGGCGAGGTCCTGGCACTGCCGGCCGGCGGGGCGCGGTGTCCCCGGCCGCTGTCTTCCGCTGCAGGCGGCGGCGCCGGGCGTCGGAGGTGAGCGTGGCCCCCGGGGCCCTGCTTGGGGCGGGTGCTCGCGCGCGGGGCTGGCCTACGCTCAGCCCCGCGTACGGTCGGGTGAGCAGGGCGTCGGGGACGCTGGCTCATGGGTGGGAAAGCGCGTGGGGCGAGCGCTGCCTCGGGCACGCGGGGCCCTCATCCACCTCCGGAGCCACTCGGCTCGGCCCCGCCGGAACCACGGCTCCTGCGCCTCGGACGCCTGACCCTGGTCACCCTCGGTGCGCGGCCCCGGACCCCGCCCGCCCCAGGGTCGCCGCCACCTGAGCCACCCCAGCTCACGTGTGTACCCTTATGTGGTGATGGTGGAACAGGCAGACCCAAAGGCCGACCTGCTGGATGGAGTTGGAATCGGGGAAAACATGATGACCTTCTGTGGTCGCGAACTCTGGACGGTCCCCAGCCCCGCCCAGGAGGCGCTCCGTAAGAAGGAATGAGTCCCTTAGGCTCCTGTAGGTGACCCCCAGTCTCCCCCTGAGCCCCAAACCGGCCCTCTCACCAGGTGCTCGGATTTGTTCTGTTGTTTTAGATACTGTCATGCTAATGCCATATCACTCCAGGACAGAGATGCTTCAGTGGTGACTTTGACAGCAATCACCATACCAAGGTACTATGAGAAGTGGTATCAGTGAGTTCTGGAAAGACCGGTAATATATAGACCCGTTCTTGACACAGAACTCATAAGGAAACACCTGAGGCTATCAGCAAGAGGCATTGTAATTCACACACTAAAAATATTTTGCGCTTGGTTGACGTCTTTCAAAAATGTTGAACCAAGTAGGAACGTTTACCATTTTGTAGGTATTTATCAGTGTACTCAGATAGTTCCTGTAGGAAGGAGGCTTTCTTGTCAGTAGGAAGTAAGGTCCAGGCGGGTGTTTCGTGGCCTCTTAAATAGTCCACGGGAAGTTAATGAGAGTTCTAGGAGACCAAATGTTTTCTAAAACTGGAGTAATTGGAAAAGTCGAATTCAAATTTAAATGCTTTAGACTTTGACCTGTGGTTGTCAGGGTTGTGCTTCCAGGGACCAAATCCTGGGGAATGCCAATGGTGGGGGTTAGTTTTACAGTGACCTCCTGGTACACTGACCACCAAACATTTCTTTTCTTTTCCTCATCTATGCTATTAAGTGTCATTATTTATCATCACAGGCACTCTACTCAACTTGCCAATGAGCAGGATCACTATAGGCATTTAATAAATTGTTACAATGTAACATTATTTCCTGGTTACAAAAAAACAAGGGATATTGTTCCGAAAGAGCTAAAAACTGTGATCTTTTATTTATACCAATGGAAAAAGTATGCTTACCGAGGGAATAAAACGTATTAGGAATCAGAAAATATTACCCAACTTGTGTCTTCTTCATAGTACCATGGGTTTTGCTTCCTCAAACTTTGTAAACAAAGTTAAACGACTTACATGACTTAAGGGCTTATGACATTCCTTTAGCTATTTTAGAGTGCAGTTTTCTTAAAAGTTGTTCCTTATATGGTATGCTGGACTGCTTAGCTATATATAAGTGAAACTAAATTTTTAGTTAAAATTGAAGCCACTTATCTTTGGGATTTTGTTTGTTTGTTTGTTTTGCATTGGTGTTTTGCCTGCATGGATGTCTGTGTGAGGGTGTCAAATCTTGGAGTTACAGATAGTTGTGAGCTGCCATGTGGCTCTGGGAATTGAACCTGGGTCCTCTGGGAGAGCAGTCAGTGCTCTTAACTGCTGAGCTATCTCTCCAGCCCCTATCTTTGTTTCTTAACTCCAACTCCAAATAAGAATTGCATACAATTAAGCCAGTCAAACAAAACATACCCCAGGTAATCATGCACACACCTGGTTAAAGTTAACTGGTTTAGCAGAAATAGGAAATATGCTCAGAATATTTGCTCCAGTGATTTGTAGTTAAAATTTTCTTGGATAATGCTTGAGATCATTCTAAACAGTAACTCCGTCCTTGAGTATCAAAACATTTTGTGTGAAATTTGAATGATGCACTTAATGTAAAATCTTGTTAAGTTCAATAATGAAAGAAGTTAGTAGTAACATTATTCCTAATACTGTGCTATAGTGCTGAAAATCTGTGACTAACATATGACTGTTAACTGTATTTTAACAACTATACCAGCACCTACATACATAGTCTGATGTGCTCTTATTCAACTAGCCACCTTGGAAGCCTGTCATGTTAAAACAATTTGAATGTCACTCAAACATCTTTTGCAGCTCTTCATTGGGCACTGTTTTTGACAACCATAAACACATCTTGTTTTAAAAGACTTTGAAAAGTTATATCTTCCTTTAGTGCCTGAAAGTACTCGACCAAACCAGAGTAGTACCATTTGAGTCCAAAACAAACTAAAAGACAATTGGATTGCTTTCTTGGGTGGCTTTTAAATTAGCTCTACAGTTAGTTTACCAATATAGTGTGAAGAATGGCTTCATCATTGGAATAAGAGTAGTTATCAAGGGACAGTTTGAAGAGAAGTACTCATTTGGAATTATAAATTGTCTTTAACTGTCAATGAATTATTCATTTAAGAGCCGTGTGTGTGTGTGTGTGTGTGTGTGTGTGTGTGTGTGTGTGTGTGTGTCTGTATAGCAGTACATTGGTATATATTGTAGAGACAGATTACCTCAGAAAGCTCTAGTATGAAGATTGTGGTTGGGACAGATGTAATGACACACACCATTAACCCTAGCACTTTGGAGGCAGAGCAGTGGATCTGTGTGAGTTTGTGGCTGGCCTGGTCTACATAGTGACTTCCTGGAAACACAGTGAGAGCCTATCTTAAAAAAAAAAATAGAAAATAAAATAAATGAAAAAGACTTTGGTTGGTTGATTTTGGATTCTTATGAGAGTTCATAATTCTGGCATGATTTTTAAAAAAATATATGATATCATGTCTAAAATAGGGTTGCACTATGTTACACTAAATTGGTATTCTACATTTCTAGAACTATAAAAAACAAGAGGAAAAAATTCCTCAGCCATCCTTAGACTACAAATGGATCTAAACTGAGCTAAACCATTTGTAATTTTTAAGTTTGTTATAAATATAAACCATAAGGTACTTATGTAGTAATAACTATATATTGTTGTGAATAATAACATCCTACTTACTACAAAAACCATGAAAGTGTGAAACTCCTAACCTACTGAATTTAAACCCTTAAGATATTCAAGGCCAGAATGTGGTAGAAGGGGTAAAGGGCAGCAAAGAGAATAGAACAGGTGGTAAAGGCTTTGAAGTAGTTTCATTTAGCTGAAGGAGGGGCTTAGACTTGCTCTCCCAAACCCCAGAGGGAAAACAATTAGAAGTTGTATAAATCATGTTCAACTCCAGCTGAGACTGGGAAATCAAAAAAAGCATAAAATATAATTAGAAGAAAAACTATAATTAGCTGAGCAAGAATTTTTACAAGACTTGAAGTCTAGTACTTTTAGTATTATTGAGAGGGCTATGAGCTTATTAGTGATTAGTGCCAATGCCAGTGTCTTAGTTACTGTCCTTTTGCTGTGATGAAACATCATGACCAAGACAGCTTACTAAAGGCAGCATTAAACTTTTCTCTTACAGTTTCAGAAGATTAGTTCACAATCATCTTGGTGAGGAGCAGGGCAGGCAAGCAGGTAGGCGTAGCACTGGGGCAGAGCTTACACCTGCTCAACAAGTTTCAAGCACAGAGAGAGAGAGAGAGAGAGAGAGAGAGAGAGAGAGAGAGAGAGACTGGAACGGTATGGAGTTTTGAAACCTCAAAGCCTACCCCCAGCATCACACCTCCTCCAACAAGAGCACCCATCCTATTCCTTCCCAAACAGTTCCACTAACTGGGGACCAAGCATTCAAACATAGGAGCCTATGGGGGCTGTTCTCATTCAAAACATCACACAAAGTGATCAGGGAAGGTGGAGGGCACTGGGCAAAGATGAAGGAACTTTTCTGCTTAAAGTGTTGCAAATGCTGGCACTCTTAGACCTGGGAAGAGCTGCTAGCAGAGAAAGAAGGACAAGTAAGTGCCCACTGTCAGATGGAGCTGAAGATCCATCAAACTTGAATTAGATAAAAGTAATATCCATATTTCAGCTACATGTGAAATTTGAACTTTTATCCAGGTCTTCTGCGGTAAACTTTGACTTGGAGATGGAGCATCGGAATCCATGTAGCAGAATTGTGCATCTGATAGACCAGTGTATGAGGTAAACAGAGGCAGTTCTAGATTTTCTTCCTGTGACGCCTATTCAGTATTTGCCCATTAAGAAAACAAACAGCCTTTATTAGCTGTAAAGGAGAAGAACTGGTACCTTCAACCCCATCTGGGAGATGTGAGATTTTAGCCTTCCTTTTCAGATACCCTGAGCATTGTGTCTGCCTTTTTTCTACATTTAAGAGTCAGCTAGATGCCTTTAACTATTAAATGCTGTGCTTTCTATAGCTTCCTAGGTAAGGTGAGTGGTGAGGTAATACATAACTTGGTAGGCACAGCTTGGAATCCATCTCTTTCTCATAGAGTAATTACTGGCTTCAAGTGTACAAAATTCACATCTAGATCCTAAATATACAATAAGTGAGTCCTAAGAATTGTGAAATATCAGGTGAAAGAAAGTCCCAGTTCAGCAGTGAAGACTGGGCTTACCATGTCCCAGTTCTGATACTAGAGGCACATTTTGCTCTCCCTGAAAGATAAAATGTATATAGTATTAATATTCGTTATCTATTCTTCCTGTGAGCGGAAGTGAATGGAACTAGTATATTAAGTGCTTCGGACGTGCAGAGTGTTGTGAACTGAAACACAGGCTTTGTAAGTCAAGGTAAGGCTTGTTGACTCAAGTTACCCAGGTGTCTAAATCAAAATATAAACGAAGATAAAGCATCCTTAGGAACTTGGGAGAATAGACTAATTTTATCAAGGAATCTAGAGACGAGTGACTAATACAAGATAGTCATCATACTTCCTTTCTCAGATTCACAAGTACCTTGTTTTTTGTTGTTTTTGCACATTTTGCACATTTTGCACATTTTGCACATTTTCTAAAGACCTGCTGTGTATAAGGAAACCATATAGCTTATAATACCTTAAGTCTAAGTTTGCACCCTGATGTAAAGAAGAAGCTGGCTTGAGTGCCACATGTTGCCTCAGGTGCTACTTATGAACATTTATTGACATTCTTTCACAACCTGTTTCTGATACAGAGATAAGAGTTTCAGATCATTTACACACAGACAATCAAGACACACACTTGTAACCCCAGCATCTGGAATGGAGGATCAGGAGTTCAAGGCTAACCTTGGCTACATATAGCAAGCTTTCTTGTTGGGCTATCTTTGGACTGCCAGACTGCAAATAATGACCTGCCTGGAAATAATTATGAAAGTTTGGCCTTTAGCTTAAGCTTGTCCCCAACTAGCTCTTATAACCCAAATTAACCTGCTTTTATTAATCTGTGTTCTGTCACATGGGTCATCTACCTCTGCTCTGTACCTATGTCCAACTTCTTCAGTCTCACTGGCATCTCCCTGGTGTAAACTGAGCACCTACATTCCTCCTCCTCCAAAGATGCAATGGTAAGAGTCACCTCCCTCTATCTCATAGAAACACCAGCACAGATCTGAGGAGGGCCTGTGGTTCCAACACGTAGTGTTGCTCCTAGAAAAGCAGGAAGAGTGGGATGTCCTAATCTATACCACCTTTCTGCTGAGCTGCAGGATCGAAGGTACTGCAGAGTAAAAGCAGCACCTGTTTTTAGAGGTCAGACTAAAGACATATTTTCTGAAAGTCTGCCAGGCATCCGGCAAGCAGTAACCTTTCATTACTGCACACTGTATGATGTACTTGAGCCAGCACAGAGTAGTAACTTTAGAAAGGGAGCATTTAGATGGTCTGTGTTTGAATGTTAAATTTGCTTTTTCTTTTCTTTCTTTTTTGAGGTTTTGTTGTTGTTGTTGTTTTTGTTTTGTTTGTTTTTTTGAGATGGGGTTTCCTCTGTGTGGCTTTGGAACCTGTCCTGGAACTTGCTCTGTAGACCAGGCTGCCCTCGAACTCTTGGAGATTGCCTGTCTCTGCCTCCCAAGTGCTGGGATTAAAGGTGTGTGCCACCAAAGCCCATAGAATGTTAAATTTTCTACTCACTAGCTGAATAGCTTCAGTGGATTTGTTCTTTTTTTTTTCTTTTCTTTTTAATAGTTATTTTATTTTGTGTGTATGGATGTTTTGCTTGATATGTATGTTTGTGTACCACATGTGTGCCAGAAGAGGGTGTTGGCTCCCTGGAACTGGAGTTGTAAATGATGATGAACTGGCATGCAGGTGCTGGGAATTGATCCCAGGTCCTCTGGAAGAACAGCCAGTGCTCTTAACCACTGAACCATCTCTCCAGCCCTTTGCTGAATTTCTTAATCTCTCTGGGCCTCACTTTGTCTATAAAATGGTAATGATGACAGTATGTACTTTTAAGGATTGTTGTGCACAAAGTGAATGATTGACAGAAGAACCATAATAGTCTTTGGAGAGTGGTGAGCTATCTCATAAATATCAAAGTCTCCTCTTCAGGAAGCTTATGCTATGGTTGGAGGAATCTATTTAAAAGAAAACCAACAATACAGGCAGAAAATGGTGGTGCCAAGCGATTTCTTGTAGATATTGAAGAGTTGAGCAGTTGGCTAAGGAGTAGAGTGATAGGCCAAGGTATCAAGGTGGATCTGGGACTGTGTCTGAGTTTGTGGGATAGGTGGAGCTCAGCTTTATAAGGTGGAAGTGAGGAGGCACTGTAGATAGCAGCTGGAAGGAATGATGGGAACCCAGTACAGCAGAGGTGTGAGAGGATGCCAAAGTGGAAAGTACCAGCTCTTAAACCAGATTCATCATCTAGAAGATCCCAGCTCTGTGCAGAGAGCTCCAGAGAACAGGTGCTTTGACTCACCGAGCTTCAGTTTCTATAGCCTTATGGATGTAGGTGTGTCCATCTCATTAAACTGAAGGGATTAGAGGAGAGGGTGTTTGGGGATAATAAACTAATTTATGTGAAGTTTCCAAGTGACAAAGAGAGCCACTCTTGTAAAAAGCTGCATTGCCTCCTGGAGGAATGTAGTGGAAGATCAACAAGACAGATCAGTGGCTGCCTCAGGGATGGGAGAGGGCTTGAAGCCGACTCACAGATCCAGAACTGTGAATAGCCAATTAGAACCACCAGTGCTTTCAAGTAAGGGAGGGTTGGAAAAATTCATCTCCGAATTCAGAAAGGAAGGAGGTCATCCCCCATGTACGATTAGGGTCTAGAGAGGACAGTGTCAGAGCCATCCCCATGTGTGAGATCAGGGTCTAGAGAAGACAGTACCAGGGTTACCAGACCTTAAACTGCTATGCTGTTTAGAGGTGAACAGTGTGTTGTATGGGATACAATGGTAGAGTCCATTTGTTTTACTGTGCTTGTAGACTCCTAATATTTAGTGTCAATTGTTCAGAATAAAACTAGAATGGCTCTATAACTGGAATATTGAGCTTTCTTTGTATTTAGGCACTATAACAGATATAAAGCTATAGATTCTAAATAAGCCCTGTAACTTTAAGCTTTTAAAACAACAATTTAAAAAGCCCTCCCCCCTTTCTGGTGTTCAGACTGAGGGTGTGTGTATCTTAGTTTCAAGGAAGACACTAGAAAAATCAACTCTAGTAGTCAGGAGTTGAAGGTTAGTGTTTTTTAAAAGATACATTGGGATAAATGGGAGAGGACCCAACCTGGCAACTTTGACAAATTTATTTGTTGTTAATTTAATTGGATGGTAAAAATCCCATTTTCTCTCAAGAATTAAGAAATGATTTAAAAACACAAACTCAGGAAATGGGGATTCTAATGTAATTTGTTTTATTGTCTCATATTCTCTCCCTGCTGTTTTGTTTTGTGTCCATACTATGTTTGTAGTGAGAGAATACAAGGTAGATAATTATATTTCTAAAGAAAGTTGTGCTGATTATGCAGACTTCAGTTTTTAGAATATTAGGAAATTCTAACTGCGGTTAATAGGAAAGGATAGCCTGACCTATTGATGATTACCTGGCCTTTGCTGGCCTCTCATTTACCTGCTAGGGCAGCAGAATGCTCATGGCTTGACCTCAGGTTCCAAGGCACCTGAGTTGTGCCTTGGAAGAATGTGTGTGAAAGGGAGTTTTGTTGTAGTGGTTGACAAATACAGGAGGTAAATGACAAAGAAAACGTAGGCTTTGAGGTCAGAGGCAAACCGAACAGGTTTAGTCCTGTTGTTGCTGAGCAAGGGCAAGGGGTGGACTTGAAACCCATCTTCTGAGTGTAGTGAAGTCACCTGCTGGGATGGGGAAAGGAAGAAAGAAGGTGTGGTGGTGCCTGGCAGAGGAAGATACAAACAGGAAGCTTGAGTCTGGCTCCTCGCCTGTCCCCTCTCACTCATGTAGAAACATAAAGCTATCAGAGGCCTGACCCAAGGGAGGAAGTGGGGGAAAGCAAAAGACTCCATGCCTTTTAATGGAAGATTTTATGAGGATATATTGATTTTGGATTTCTGACATCTATGCCACCATAACAGACCATCCAGATTAGTCCCCGGATAGAACCTTGGGCAGAGACAGGCAGCACTGGGCAGAGGGTCTTCAGGGGCTTGTGGCATTAATCGGCTGAAGGGGCCTCATCAGAAGTCAGCCCTGTTTCTTCTGTGGCCAGCTGGCCTTGGAGAAACCTCCATGCAGATTGCAGTCTTGCTCCTTCTTTCAGCCTTGGCCTTCTGCTTTGGAGGGGGACCTCTTTCTCTCCCTGCCCCCCTTTCAATTAAATGAATTAATTACCAGGCGTTTAACTTTTTGCCAGACTCTTTCATTATACCCAGAGTTGTTGCTGAGTGGCAAAGGGAAGTAATAACATTCGCAGTGAGGGGCAAATCCTGTTAATGAACAAATTAAAGTTCAAACAGTGATCCAAGTTCACAACCTCTCCGTGGCGCTTCCCTTTAATAAGAGTTATACATGTTACTTCCCTGGCTCTTTTCTCCCTTTTATTACTTTTTAAGCTTTTCATCAATACTGCTGGGGCATATTTGAGGCTCCCAACCTTTCAGCCCCGACAATGACTCGAGCAGTTATAATCCTGTCTTAATTTGGCAACTTTTGTAAAACACATAAAGGGCTCAGGGTCACCTTTGGTCACCAGGGCCCTGGGATCCCATAGCTCCCACCTCCTGCCAGGACTGTGGGTAGCATGGACCACTCCTCTAGTATTCTAACCCCCACCCCCACAGCCATCTACCCCCACCATCCCATCTCCCACAGCCACTAGTGATCAGTACACTGGTGGCAGAGCTCTTGTTTCTCTGGTCTCATTTCCAGCTGTTTTTCCCTCCCAGGTGGTGGACGTGCTGTAGGGAGGGGGATCTGTGATGGGAGGGAGGCAGGCTCTGAATCACAAGTTAGGAACCCATACAGGGGACCAGACTGAGGTAGGAAAGATGCCAGGTACCTTTCCCCACCACATGCTTCTGGCCACACTAGTAGCACCTGCTTGCTGTTCTGCACCTCGGTCTCCTTAGTCCTAGAAGAAATGCCTGGGAAGGGTCTGGTGGCCCTCCCTCTCCCCCCCCCCCTCTCTCTCTCTCTCTCTCTCTCTCTCTCTCTCTCTCTCTCTCTCTCTCGTACTGTGGATTGCGTGGGGGTCCTTTCCACCTCAGTGCCTGGCTTCTCACCACCATCCCCCCGAGTGTGACTAGATATAATCACCATGACAACTGCAATCTATGAGCATACACATAATAGAGATGAAATAGACAAAAGATTAGCATGCCATGAAAAGTACAATAAGTTTCTTATTTAGCATTTAGATAACTGTCTTTCCTTCGGAGCAAGCTTCAAAGTTGAAACCAGTTTAGACCAAGAGGATTAATTCTTTCTCCCGCATGCTTCATTGAATCTCTCATTACCAAACTTTGTCTGTATTGATGTAAGATTTGATTGAAGATTAGAGCATTTAGCAAACCTTGCTTTTCTGCATGTATCAGATCCTTTCAAGCACAGATCGTGGTGCCCAGTGGTCAATACCCTTACTTTTATCCAGTGTCTGCTTCATTTAAACTTAATCAACTCCATCAATGAACTGGAACAGGGAAGTGTCCCTGTGGTAAGAATGTTGTGCTTTTGTGGGATAATTCTTTGCTCTTTCCAGATCTGTTGGCATTAAACCTAAAATTGCACTATGATGAACTTTTTTTTTAATCAATATGATAATGACAATTGGGTCTGAACTCTGGTAGGAGTTCCCCTGGAGCAGGGTCTGGCTCCCATTACCAAAACAACTTGTGGTCCTGCAGTCGTCTGACTCCTTTTGTGTGGTTTTAATGCCTTTTCTTTCCTGACATTGAATATTGCTCAGGCTAGAAAATGATACATCTTTGTGGGGAAGGCTCATATGTCACAGGCAGAAAGGGAAGCAGACCGATTGGCTGTGTGAATTATCTGACTTGCCGAAGTGAATTATTTGCACTGTTTCCCTACCTAGTCAACAAGTTCCTAAGGTATAGTAGAGATCAATCAAAACTGACAGCCTTCGTGTGAAGGCTTTACTGTGTAAATCTGGTGCACTCGTCCTAGCCATGCCGGCCCTGGCATCTGTATATCATTTTTATACTGCTACCAGTAGAGCAATTTCAAAAGTATTTGCAAGGAAAATGCGTGTCCCCATCTGTTCCTGGAAGCATAAATGTGCCACCTTCAGAGGGTTTTCACTGGTAATCATATCTTTAATGATCAACAGACTAGTGATATATACCTTTCCATAAAATGGGGGTTTCTTTACTTTATTGTGATTGGCTAGAATAAACAGCTTTTCCATATGTTAGGGAGATAAAATATAAGATTAGCAGAAGTCGTTTGTTGGATAGTAAACAAAAGAAACAATTCATTCCAAGTAATCTTTGAAAAGAAGCAATGACAAAATTAAGTTGCAATAACAGAGCATCTGAGGCCCCACATCAGGGAAACAGACCTTGTTCCTTCTTGGAAAAGGAGCCGTTTAAGGGCAGAAATGCAGGGGCTTCTAGGAGGCTCTGGTGGCTTATTGTGGAGCCAGGGGAGGGAAAGAAGCGGCGAGGGAAGTAGGGCTTCAACAGTGTTTGTTTGTTCTATCTCTCTTGTAAGGGTCTAAATCTCACCCTCCTATTTCTCCCCCCATTCGTTGGCAGCAGCAGCACCCCCAACCATCCTGGGTAAGTCTTTCAAAAGCAGGAGGGGTGCTACCCTCGTGACTTTCTCTTCAGGTCTTTCAAAAAAAATGGAGGTTATTTGTGCACTTTAAAATAACACTTCCTGCGATATAGATTTTCTCTTCTGCCTCAGAAAAGGGAGACAGGGGCATTGGGACCTTGTGGGGATCTCCCAGGAAAGGAAAGCTCTTAGTAACACCCCACATACACCTGTATAGGTCACAGTCTACAGACACATCTGGGAGCTGACCACATTCCCTCACCTCGTTCTGCTGAGAACTAACTTTACAGAACAGGGCCAGGGGCCTCTTTCCTGATACAGCCCCTGTCAGCTTTGGGGAGCCACTTTGTCCAATTCTGAGATCTTTTCCCTAGTGATGACCTGCCAGAAGTCTCCAGTTCCATTTTGTCTGAAGAGCCAGGAGAGAATTGCTAGTTCTAAGGCAGCAGGATTTCAACAAGGCCCCAATCTCCATGTTCTTCAGAAAACAGGTAGGAGCCAGCTGTGTGGACTTGCTTTCCTACAAATGAGAGTTGAGGACCAAGGGTAGCGTTCTCTCCAGGCTCAGAACACAGACCCGGCTACTGGCTTTGGTTGTGTGTCCTTTCCTGTAGGTCCCATTACAGACTGCTCCCTTAGAAGTGGGAGGAGGAGCACAGAACCACATCCTTTCTTTCCATCTACCCCTTTTCATTCCACAGAATTCTTTGCTCTCCATAAATGACTTTTTCATTGCAGCAGGAATGTGAGTGTAGTCTGCAGGCCGGGCCTCGTAGTCAGTCCCCGTCAGCATCTTAGACCCGACAGGTTTGACTCCAGACCCCAATAAAGCTCAGGAACAGCCACAA